>NC_058136.1:71361725-71384974 GCF_016433145.1 Gracilinanus agilis | reverse complement strand
TCTCTTCCCCCTCCAAACCCCCAACCCCTCATTGAGATTATAAGCAATCTCATATAGATTTTACATATGCATTCATGTAAAACATTTTTCCATATTAATCCTTTTGTGGAAGGAAATTTGAATAGAAAAAAAATTAGGAAAGAAAGCAAAAAAGTTTGCTTTGGTCTGGATTCAGACTCAGCTCTTTTCCTCTGGAAGCAGATGACATTTTTTATCATGAATCTATTGGGATTTTTTCAGATCATTGCACTGCTGAGATTAGCTAAATTATTCACAGTTGTTTATTGATCAGTATTCCTGTCACTATATACAATGTTCTCCTTGTTCCACTTACTTCACTCTGCTTCAGTTCATGTAAGTCCTTTCAGGTTTTTCTGAGTTGCTGCTGCTTGTCATTTCTTATAGCACAATACTATTCCATTGCAATCATACACTATAACTCACTTGGCCATTCGTCCCCTCACTTTACAATTCTTTGCCCCCACAAAAAGAGCTGCTTTGAATATTTTTGTACACATAGGTCCTTCCCCTTTTTGTTTTTTATCTCTTTGGAATACAAATAATGTATGTGTAATATAATGTAGTCATTAGTCATGGTAATGTTGAATCGAGAGATATGTACCATTTCCTAGCCCTTTGGGTATAGATCCAAACTGCTCTCTTGAATGACTGAATGAGTTCACAACTATAACAGTGCGTTATATGTCTCGATTTTTCCACCTTCCCACCAAGTTTTGTCATTTTCCTTTTCTGTCATAAAAACCAATCTGATAGGTGGGGTGGTACCCCAGAGCTGTTTTAATATCCATTTCTCTAATTAAGAGTGATTTAGAGCATTTTTTCATGACTATAGAGAGCTTTAATTACTTCGACAACTGCCCATTTATAGCCTTTGACATTTATTAATTGAGGAATGACTTGTATTCTTATATATTTGACTCATTTATGTATTTGAGAAATGAGGCCTTTGTTAGACATGAAAGCATTTTCACCAGTATGATTACTGTGTATTATTTTCCAGCCTATTTACCCCTGTTTAGGTTCTGACCACCAGCTTCCCCAGTCTGTCCTCTTTTCTATCAGCTCTGTCTCTAATTCTCTTATCCCCTTCCCCTCCTATTATTTTGTAGAGCAAGATCGATTTCTATACTCAATTGATTGTTGCGTTCCTCATTGAGCCAATTCCAATGAAAGTAAGGTTTGCATACTCCCCTTCCCACCTCCCCCATCTTCCCCTCCACTGTAAAAGCTCTTTCATGCCTCTTTTATGTAAAATAATTTGTCTCATTCTACTTTTCCCTTCCTCCTCCTCCCAATGTATTCCTCTTTTTCATGCCTTAATTTTATTTCTTATATCATCCCATCATATTCAATTCACACCCTTGCCCTCTATCTAGATATACTTCTAATTGCCCAAATAAGGATAAAGTTCTTTGGTGTTATAAGAATCATTTCCCCATGTAGGGATGTACATAGTTTGACCTTATTAAATGGCCTTTTATTTCTTTTTTCTTGTTTACCTTTTTATTCTTCTCTTGAGTCTTGTATTTGGGAACCAAACTTCCCATTCAGTTCTAGTCTTTTTATCAGGAATGTTTGAAAGTCCTCTATTTCTTAGAATACTCATTTTTCTCCCTGAAGGATTATGCTCAGTTTTTTTTTTCTGGGTAAACAATTCTTGATTAAGGTCCTAGCTCTTTTACTCTCTAGAATATCATTTTCCAGGTCCTCCTACCTTTGATGTAGAAGCTGCTAAATCTTGTGTTATCCTGACTGTGGCTCCATGATATTTGAATTGTTTCTTTTTGGAGGCTTGCAATATTTTTCCCTTGACCCAAGAGTTCTGGAATTTGGCTATAACATTCCTGAGAGTTGTGCTTTTGAGATCTCTTTCGGAAGGTGATTGGGGGATTCTTTCAATTTTGATTTTACCCTCTGGTTCTAGAACATCAGGGCTGTTTTCCTTGATAATTTCCTGAAAGATAATGTCTAAGCTTTTTTATCATGGTTTTCCAGTAGTTCAATAATTCTTAGATTATCTTTCCTGGATTTATTTTCCAGGTCAGTAGTTTTTTCCAATGAAATATTTCACATTTTCTTCTTCTTTTTTTTATTTTTCTAGAAAAATTTTCCACAATTACATGATTCATGTTCTTTCTCTCCCTGCCACCATCCCCCACATAGCCAACGGGAATTTCCACTGTGTTTTACAATGATCAAGACCTATTTCCATATTATTGATAGTTGCACTTGGGTGGTCCTTTAGAGTCTACATCCCAAATCATACCGCATCAACCCATGTGTTCAAGCAGTTGTTTTTTCCTGTGTTTCTACTCCCATAGTTCTTCCTCTGAATGTGAATAGAATTCTTTCTCATAACTCCCTCAGAATTGTCCTGGATCATTGCATTGGTGCTAGTACAGAAGCCCATTACATTCTATTTTACCACAGTGTATCAGTCCCTGTGTACAATGTTCTCCTGGTTCTGCTCCTTTCACCCTGCATCAATTCCTGGAGGTCATTCCAGTTCACATGAAATTCCTCCAATTCCTTATTCCTTTGAGCACAATAGTATTCCATCACCAGCAGATACCACGATTTGTTCAGCCATTCCCCAACTGAAGGGCATATCCTCACTTTCTAGTTTTTGCCACTACAAAGAGTGTGGCTATAAATATTTTTGTACATGTCTTTTCCCTTATGATCTCTTTGGGGTATACACCCAGCAGTGATAAGCCTAGATCAAAGGGCAGACAGTCTTTTATAGCTCTTTGGGCATAGTTGCAAATTGCCATCCAGAATGGTTGGATCAATTCACAACTCCACCAGCAATGCATTAATGTCCCAATTTTGCCATATCTCCTCCAACATTTATGACTTTCCTTTGCTGTCATGTTAGGTAATCTGCAAGGTGTGAGGTGGTACCTCAGAGTTGTTTTGACTTTCATTTCTCTAATTATAAGAGATTTAGAACACTTTTTCATGTGCTTATTGATAGTTTGGATTTCTTTATCTGAAAATTGCCTATTCATGTCCCTTGCCCATTTATCAATTGGGGAATGTTTTGATATTTTGTACAAATGATTTAGCTCTTTATATATTTGAATAATTAGACTGTTTTCAGTGTTTTTTTGTTATAAAATTTTTCCTAATTTGTTGATTCCCTTCTAATTTTGGTTGCATTGGTTTTGTTTCTACAAAAACTTTTTAATTTAATGTAATCAAAATTATTTATTTTACATTTTGTAATTTTTTCTAACTCTTACCTGGTTTTAAAATCTTTCCTTTCCCAGAGATCTGACAAGTGTACCCTTCTGTGTTCACCTTATTTACTTATAGTTTCCTTCTTTATATTCATGTCATTCACCTATTCTGAATTTATCTTGGTAAAAGGTGTGAGATGTTGATCTAGGTGCAATCTCTCCCATACTGTTTTCCAATTTTCTCAGCAGTTTTTGTCAAATAGTGGATTTTTGTCCCCAAAGTTGGGCTCTTTGGGTTTATCATACACTGTCTTGCTGACGTCACTTTCCCCAAGTCTATTCCACTGATCCTCCCTTCTGTCTCTTAGCCAGTACCATATTGTTTTGATGACTATTGCTTTATAGTACAGTTTAAGATATGGTACTGCTAGGCCACCTCCCTTCACACTTTTTTTTCATTATTTCCCTTGATATTATTGATCTTTTGTTCTTCCAAACGAACATTGTTATAGTTTTTTTCCTAATTCAGTAAAAAAAATCCCTTGGTAGTTTGATAGATGGCACTAAATAAGTAAATTAATTTGGGTAGAATGGTCATTTTTATGTTAGCTTGTCCTACTCATGAGCACTCAATATTTTTCCAATCGTTTAGATCTAGTTTTAATTGTTTGGAAAGTGTTTTGTGGTTGTGTTCATATAATTCCTGTGTTTGTTTTGGTAGATAGATTCCTAAGTGTTTTATATTGTCTAGGGCAGTGATGGGCAAACTTTTTAAAGAGGGGGCCAAAGGAAAGGAAATGCTCAACTGTCAGTCTTTTTCTAAGGCAACTCTTTCAAAATGTCATTGTATTGGGGCAGCTGGGTAGCTCAGTGGAATGAGTCAGGCCTAGAGACGGGAGGTCCTAGGTTCAAATCTGGTCTCAGCCACTTCTCAGCTGTGTGACCCTGGGCAAGTCACTTGACCCCCATTGCCTACCCTTACCACTCTTCTGCCTTGGAGCCAATACACAGTATTGACTCCAAGACGGAAGGTAAGGGTTTTAAAAAAATGTCATTGTATTGTATCCTACTCACTGTATTCATCAGGTTAGGAATAATGTCTTGTGGCCGGATAGAACATTTCATGGGTCCGCATCTGGCCTGCAGGCAGTAGTTTGTCCATCACTGGTCTAGGGTGATTTTAAATGGCATTTCTCTCTCTAACTCTTGCTGCTGAGATATATTGGAAATATATAGAAATGCTGATGATTTATGTGGGTTTATTTTGTGTCCTACAATTTTGCTAAAGTTGTCGATTATTTCCATTAGTTTTTTAGTTGATTCTTTAGGATATTTTAAGTAGACCATCATATCATCTGCAAAGAATGATTGCTTGGTCTCCTCACTGCCTATTTTAATACCTCCAATTTCTTTTTCTTCTTGAATTGCTACTGCTAGTGTTTCTAATACAATGTTAAATAATAGAGCTGATAATGGGCATCCTTGTTTCACTCCTGATCTTATTGGGAAGGCTTCTAATTTATCCCCATTGCAGATGATGCTTGTTGATGGTTTAAGATATATGCTGTTTATTATTTTTAGGAAAGGCCCTTCTATTCCTATACTTTCTAGTGTTTTCAATAGGAATGGGTGTTGTATTTTGTCAAAGGCTTTTTCAGCATCTATTGAGATAATCATGTGATTTTTGTTTGTTAGACTGTTGATATGGTCAATTATGTGAATGGTTTTCCTAAGATTGAACCATCCTTGCATTCCTGGTATAAATCCCACCTGATCATAACGAGTAACCCTCGTGATCATTTGCTGGAGTCTTTTTGCTAGTATTCTGTTTAGGATTTTTGCATCTATGTTTATTAAAGAGATTTGTCTATAGTTTTCTTTCTCTGTTTTTGGGCTGCCTGCCTTTGGGATCAGTACCATATTTGCGTCATAAAAGGAATTTGGTAGAACTCCTTCTTTGCTTATTATGTCAAATAGTTTGTATAGTATTGGGATTAGTTGTTCTTTGAATGCTTGATAGAATTTACTTGTGAATCCATCCAGTCCTGGGGATTTTTTCTTAGGAAGTTTTTTGATGGTTTGTTCAATTTCTTTTTCTGATATTGGATTATCTAAATATTCTAATTCTTCTGCTGTTAATCCAGGCAATTTATATTTTTGTATATATTCATCTATATCACCTAGATTGCTATATTTATTGTCATATAATTGGGCAAAATAGTTTTTAATGATTGCCTTAATTTCCTCTTCTTTAGAAGTGAGGTCTCCCTTTTCATCTTTGATACTGTTAATTTGGTTTTCTTCTTTCCTTTTTTAAATTAGATTGACCAGTACTTTGTCAATTTTACTTGTTTTTTCGAAGTACCAGCTTCTGGTCTTATTTATTAATTCAGTAGTTATTTTACAATTGATTTTATTAATTTCTCCTTTAATTTTTATGATCCCTAATTTAGTTTTCATCTGAGGATTTTAAATTTGGTCTCTTTCTAGTTTTTTGATTTGCATGCCCAATTCATTGATCTTTGCCCTCCCTAATTTGTTAATATATGCACTCAAGGATATAAATTTTCCCCTGAGTACTGCTTTGGATGCTCCCCACATATTTTCTTAGGATGTCTCATTATTGTCATTCTCTTCTGTGAAATTATTAGTTGTTTCTATGATTTGTTCTTCAACTGATTTTGGAGAATCATATTATTTAGTTTCCAATTAATTTTTGATTTGCCTCTCCATGTACCCTTACTAATGCATTTATTTCTGCTCTTTTGCATTTGTTTGCCATGGTTCTATGCCCTAGTACATGGTCAATCTTTATGAATCTACCATGTGCTGCTGAAATTAAGGTGTATTCATTTTGTCCCTATTTATTTTTCTCCACATACCTATTAACTCTAAATTTTCTAGGATTTCATTCACCTCTCTTACCTCTTTCTTATTTATTTTTTGGTTTGATTTATCTAGATCTGATAGGGGAAGGTTCAGGTCTCCCACTAGTATAGTTTTACTATCTATATCCTCCTTGAACTCTGCCAGTTTCTCCTTTAGAAATTTGGATGCTATATCATTTGGTGCATACCTCTTGAGTACTGATATTTCTTCATTGTCTATACTGCCTTTTATAAGGATGTAATTACCTTCCCTATCTCTTTTAACTAGATCTATTTTTACTTTGGCTTTGTCAGATATCATGATTGCAACTCCTACCTTCTTTGTCTCAGTTGAAGCCCAATAGATTTTGCTCCAGCCTTTTATTTTTACCCTATGTATGTCTACCTGCCTCATGTGTGTTTCTTGTAGACAACATATGGTAGGATTTTGGTTTCTAATCCACTTTGCTATTTACATCTGTTTTATGGGCAAGTTCAACCCATTCACATTCAGAGTTATAATTATCAACTGTGTATTCCTCAACATTTTGATTCCCATTCCTTGTCCTGCCTTTTCTTCTTTCACTATTTCTTTCTACACCGGTGTTTTGTTTTTAATCAGTTCCCCTAATCATCCCTTATTTTATCTCCCTTTCTCCCCCCTTCTAATTCCTCCCTTATTTTTCTTTAGGGTCTTTTTAAATTAACACACACACACACACACACACACACACACACACACACACACACACACTGTCCTTCCATAGTATTGCTTCCCTCCCCACCAGTCCATTTGTTACCCTTCTACTTCTGTATAGGGCATGAATCAGTTCTCTGCCCCAATGGATCTGATTGTTCTTCTATCTTTGAGTTAATTTCAATGCACTTAAGAATTAAGTATTTCCTGTATTCAACCTCTTTACCCTTCCAGTCTATCTCCCTTGCTCCCCCCATGCACTTCTTTATGGAATATAAATTTACTCCATTTTGTCTCTTTTCCCATTTCTCTTAATATTATCCTCTTTTTTACCTCTAGTTTTATATATATCTTGACAATCCATCCTATACAGTTTGTCACTGTTCCCTCTAAGTAAACTTCTTGTAGCTACCCTGATGATGATAATAACAATTTTTAAGGGTTACCAATATCATCTTTTCTTATAGAGATACAAATCATTTGAACTTATTGGGTCCCTTAAAAAAAGGTTTTGGTTTTGGGGGAGGTTTCCTCCTCCCTTTATTACCTTTTGGTGATTCTCTTGAGTTCTGTGTATGGACATCACATTTTCTGTTTAAGGCCGGTTTTTTCTTTATGAATGCTTAGAAGTCTTCAATTTTATTAAATAACCATACTTTTCCCTGCAAGAATATAGTTAGTTTTGCTGGATAGTTGATTCTTGGTTGTAGACCCAGTTCCTTTGCTTTCTGGAATATTATATTCCATGCCTTCCAGTCTTTCAATGTAGATGCAGCCAGATCCTGTGTTATCCTAACTGTGGTTCCCTGGTATCTGAATGACTTCTTAGCAGCTTGTAATATTTTTTTCTTTGGTCTGATAGTTCTTGAATTTGGCTGTAATGTTCCTGGGAGTAAATTGTGGATTAAATGTAGGAGGTGATCTGTGGATTCTTTCAATCTCCACTTTTCCCTCTTGTTCGAGAATGTCAGGACAGTTTTCTTGGATAATTTCCTGTAGAATGATATCCAGGCTTTTTCTTTTGTCGTGATGTTCCAGTAGTAGACCAATAATTCTTAAATTGTCTCTCTGTGATCTGTTTTCCAGATATGATTTTCTGCCAATGAGGTGTTTCATATTTTCCTCAAATTTTTCATTCTTTTGATTTTGTTTTATAGATTCTTGCTGCCTTGTAAAGTCATTTGCTTCTAGTTGTTGAATTCTAATTTTTAAAGACTGAATTTCATCCCTGGATTTTTGGACATCCTCCTCCTTCTGGTCTGATTTTCTTTGTAGGTCATCTTTCACCTTCTTTGCCTTGTTTTCAAGCTGGTCAATTTTGGCTTTCAAGATACTCTTTTCTTGTTTTAGTTCATGTATTTCCTTTTTCCAATTGTCTTTAGCCTCTCTTAATTGTTTTTTATTGTATTTTGAGTTCTTCCAAAGCCTGTGTCCAATTTGCTGGAGTTTCTGTGTTTTTGCTTGGAGTTCCTTGATCTTCTTCCATTTCATTTGCTTTCTGTTCACTTCTTGGAAAAAAGCTATTGCTTGTAATTTCTTTTTTTCTTTTTCTGTTGTTTACTCATATTTTTCCTTCTTTCCCTCCTGTAACTGGCTTTAATCTTGCTCCTCTGATTTATTTGCTGGATCTTTGGGTTTGGGCTATTTTGCCCTGAATAAGCTCTTTCTCTGTTCTACTGATTGATTACGTTAAGCAGATGGTTTTAAGGAGCTCTGATATACGATCTTCCCTAGCTGGCAACAGAAGTTTGTAGTTACTTTCTCTGCAGTCTATGGGGAGGGGTGTTGGAACTTCCCTGCCCTCTGAAGACTTCTTATCTGCCCTATTGATGGGATTATGCCAGGGCAGGGTTGATCTGTAGAGCTTGATGTACCCTGAGACCAAAACCCCAAGAGAAGGGGGCGGCAAGATGGAGCGTTTTTGCTGGGACTAGGCTGCCCTCTCTGAGTTTCTCCTTCAGCTGCCTCCCTCCTGTCTGTGTTCAACACCCTGAGCCCAGCACAGCTGTGCCAGCAAGGCCCTCTCTCCTGACTAGTGCATTTGCTGGCCCAGAGATTCCAGGAGCCACTGGAGACTCAGCACAGCACGTGGGGGAGGGGTCCTGGGATCTTCCTTCTTCCTTACTCTCAAACCCAACAGTTCAAGAATTCAGGCTTTTTTTGGCATACCTCTTGAGTTGAGTCCAGCAGGAGGATCCCATAGTTCTGTACTGTTGTTAGATTAGGTTTTCTTTCCCCTTGAAGTGCTTTGTTTTGGTTTTGTTTTTAAAACCCTTAACTTCTGTGTATTGGCTCCTTGGTGGAAGAGTGGCAAGGGTGGGCAATGGGAGTCAAGTGACTTGCCCAGAGTCACACAGCTGGGAAGTGTCAGAGGCCGGATTTGAACATAGGATCTCCCATCTCTAGGCCTGACTCTCAATCCACTGAGTTACCCAGCTGCTCCAAGTGCTTTGTTTTTTATCTCGGTGTGGAGGGATAGGGAGGTCTGAAATTTTGCTCTGTCTAAGCCGCCATCTTTCCAGAATTCTTCACATTTTCTCTTATTTTTTTCATTCTTTTGATTTTGTTTGATTGTTTCTTGATGTCTTGTGGAGTCATTTTCTTCTGCTTGCTAGATTCTAAATTTTAAAGCATGAGTTTCTTGAGTGAGCCTTGGTACCTCCTTTTCCATTTGGCCAATTATACTTGGTAAAGAGTCCTTTTCCTTGATGAATTTGTGTACCTATTTTTCCATATGGCCAATTCTACCCTTTGGAAAGTTCTTCTCTTCAGTGCATTTTTGTATACGTTTTTCCATCTGGCCAATTCTCAATTTTAAAAAATTCTTCTCTTCTTTGATGTTGGTGCCTCTTTTACCAATTGGCCTATTCTGGTTTTTAAAGTATTAATTTCTTCAGTGTTTTCAGTATTTTTTGTGCCTCTTTTACCAAGCTGTTGATTCTTTTTTATGCTTTTCCTTTATCACTCTCATTTCTTTTCCCAATTTTTCTTTTACTTCTCTTATTTGATTTTTAAAATATTTTCTGAGCTCCTCCATAATTCTTTTTGAGATTAAGAGCAATTGATATTTTTCTTGGAGGTTTTGAATACAGTAGTACCGACTTTGTTTTCTTCTGAGTTTGTGTTTTGGTCTTCCCTATCACCAAAATAACTCTATGATGAGTATCCTTTTTTATTGTTTCCTCATTTCTTTTGCTCAGTCTTTTTCTTTTATTTTAATTTTTAAAACTGTTGAAGTTGGCAGGAGGTGGGATTCCTATAACTGTGATGAAGGGACCACTATTCCAAACTTCAGGTTCTTTGTGCAGCTGCCTTCAGAGCTAGCTCTGGTTTCAGTTTTTCCAAAGTGGTATGATGTAAGGAAAGGTGTGTTAAATACTCTCCAGGTCTGGGCTGTGGTATGGGGGTAACCCCAAGCACTCTTTTCCACCTTGGAACTACAATTAGGGTCCCATGCTCCCCTGTGGCCACAAGCATTGGTGTGTGCTAGTGCTCCTCCTTCCCCTAGCAGCGCATTCAACGACTGCTTCCCAAGTCTGCTTATGGGCAGTGCAACAAGAGTCTTGTACCCAGAGCCAGCAAAGGGACCCCTGTAATGTCTGTCAGAGCAGCTGTCCAATCCCCCTTACTATCTGTGGCTGAGAGCCCCAGAAGCCTTTGCTGCTGCTTCAGCTTCTCCCAAGACTCATTGCTGCAGTGAGACCTGTCCTGGCACACTGCTTTGTGCTCTATCTCCACCTCGGTGTACTAGATCTCTCGAGCCAATCCTCTAAGTTCTTTTAGGGCTGAAAAATTAGTTCATTTCGTCTTTTTGTGGGCTCTGCTGCTCCAGAATTCATTCTGAGGTGTTCTAACATAATATAAAGTTGTGTTGGTGAACCAATGGCACGTGTGCTGAAGGGGACTGCTTCCTTCCCCATTTCCATGTGTGCCTGAGGACATTTCTCACATGACCCACCCCTCTGCCCAGCAATCCAATGGGAGCGCTTCCTCCCTCCCCTTTCTGGGGTAAAGGGATGGTTCACATGTGGCGTGAGGGCTACAGTTTGGACACTCAGTCTCTAAAAGTTTCGCCATCACTGGTATATAATATAAGAGGATAATTTGGTAGAGATCAGATGGGTCCATATCCGTTCTCCATCATCTTGGCTCCACCTCCCCCATCCTGTTTTCGTCTTTATTGAAGGCATCTGACGACATCACTGAAAATATCATTCTAAAAAGCATAGGAGCAAGCAAACAGCCCTGCTCCACTCCATCAATGATTGGGAAAGTATGAGAGCATCACCACCATCTAGAACCCATGCAAGCATGTTGTCATGGAGCTATTGTTCCATACAGTTGGACTTCTCTAGGCAACCACATCTTTCCATAGTCTTCCACAACCCCTCACAACTGACAGCATCAAAGGCCTTAAGTCAGATCAATGAACGTTGTGTGCAAACCTCTTTCCAGAGAAGACTGGGTGCTCAACACAGTCTCTGAAGTGGAGATGCCACAAAGCATGGATTAATTCTTGGCTGCTGGTATTAATTTTGGCATGATAATCAACACCAAGAAAACAGAGGTTCTCCAGTGGCCAGCAGCACACCATCCATATGTGGACCCATGAGATTATGGCAAATGGAGTAATTTTGAATGCTGTGAATAAGTTGACTTACCTTGACAGTCTGTTTTCCAGAGATGTCCACATAGATGATAAGATTGATGCCAGAATTGTCAAGGCTAGATAAGCATTTAAGAGGCTTCGAACGAAAAGTGTGTTGAGGGGTGGGACAGTGCAGCTAGATGGTCAGTGGATTGAGAGCTAGACCCAGAGTGAGAAGGTCCTGGGTTCAAATCTGGTCTCAGACACTTCCTAGCTCTGTGGCTCTGGACAAGTCATTTAAGCCCCTTTGCCTAGCTCTTACCTCTCTTCTACCTCAGAACCAATACACGGTATTGATTCTACAAAGAAAGTCAGGGTTTTTTAAAAAGAAAGAAAGTCTGGGAGAGAAAAGTCTCCAGAAATGTTGAACTCACCTCATATTTGTATACCTGTGCCAGCCCCATGCCAGAAAATGGAACAGTTTCTACTTGGATTGTCTCGGGAAGATCGTAAAGATGACCTGTCGAGGTAAGGTACAGGACACTGAGGTTCTCTCCCTTGAGATGAACCTCCAAGCATTCAGACTCAACTGAAGAGAGTTCTCCAATGAGCTACTCCCAGCTGGTCACATTGTTCAAATGCCAATCCAATGTTGACCTAAAAGACTATAAATTTACAGAGAATTCAAACAAGGCAAGTACTCACACAGAGGTTGGAAGAAGAGCTATGAGTAGACTCGCAAGGTCTTTCTGGAAACCTCTAGCGTTGATTGTGAGACCTAGGAGAAGCTGGCAAGGGACTTTCTGTGAGACGGGGAGAAGCACTCATGCCTGCATGGCATGTCCTCTTCAAAGAAGAGCAGAACAGAGCAAAGGGAATGTGAGATGTGCAAATCTAGAGACAGCTTCATTCCAAATGTTCAAATGTACAATTTTTGCCCAATTTTTGGGAGAACCATCTGAACTCGGATCAGTGACATTTGAACACACTGTACCCTGACCCCAGCAATGTGATGTCATTGGTCCTCTTCGAGTACAAAGGGTGAACAGCAACAGCAATGATAATGATCCGTTCCTGCAAGCCAGGTCATGGGCTGTGTTCATCCTTCTAGCTGGGTTGTCATTCTCTCCTCCAAGAAGTGCTGTAGGAGACACCTTTGGGAGCCAGGAACTCCTACACTCCCAAAGAAGCCACTCCCCAAAAGTCAATCTCTTGTGACTGCCTTTTAGCCACCTGTTCTCAGGAAGAGAAATGCAAAGCAGCCAAAGTAGCCAGGTGCATAAGGCAGCCAGGTGCATGCCAGGTGCAGGTAGCCAGGTGCATACCAGGTGCATAAGGCAACCAGGTGCATGCAGGTGCACAAAGCTTAGGCAAAAGTGAAAGTGAAGACTCACTCTGGCAGGAAACCCTGTTCTAATGACCATATGCAAGGAGTCATCATTTGTTCCAAGGCAAAGGAAGTCCCCACTAGAATCACAGACCACACCTTTTGGACAAAGGAAGAAAGGAGCCAGTAGAAGCTATCTTTCCTTTGAAATGGACCTCCCCTATCCACTACCACAGTCACATCACTAGGCAAGGGCGGTAAGTAGGGCCCAAGGAATCGTCCAAGACAGATTACATCTTCCCAGCACAAAGCCCTTTGGAACTGAACCATAATACAGATGGGTCGCCAGAAGTTGTTCAGATCAAATGGGGCTCACCTCCTTGCCCCCATTACATTAAGATGAGCCTCTGGACCAGGAAGAGGAGTTCCAAGCATAGATTATGCCTTGCTGGGAGGAGTCTGCTCTTTGGTTCTAAAGAGCTTGGCACAGCCCCTGGAGCTGACAATCTACTGCTGAAGTTATTAGAGGCTTTAGAGTCGAGACTGAGGAACCAAGACAAAAGGAGTGGAGGCTTGGCTTTTTTTGTCCAGTTCCAGGCAAGGGTTTCTGCTTTTTCTAAAAGAACTGAAGAAGTTCCTGAGCTTTGATCTGGCAGAAAAGAGCAGCAACCACCATTTGCTTGAAGAAGAGACAGGCAAGACTTTCATTTGAGCCAGAAACTAAAGGCAATGGAGGATCCTGCATAGCACTATCTAATAGAAACTACATAGCTTGAACCGAGAGCCAAGCTTAGAGATGGGAGGTCCTGTCATCAAATCTGGCCTCAGATACTTCCCTGCTGTGTGACCCTAGGTAAGTCACTTGGCTTCCATTGCCTAACCCTTACCGCTCCTCTATCTTGGAACCAATACTGTGTATTGTAAGATGGAAGGTAAGGGTTTTTTAATTGAAATTTTTTATTTAATTGATTTAGAAAATTTTTCCATGGTTACATGATTTATGTTCTTTCCCTCCCCTCCTCCTCCGCAAACTCCCCAGAAGCCTAGGAGTAATTCCACTGAGTTTTACATATGTCATTGACAAAGACCTATTTCCATATTATTCATATTTGCATTAGGGTGATAGCTTAGAGTCTACATCCCCAATCATGCCCCCAAAAGTCCATGTGTTCAAGTAGTTGTTTTTCTTCTGTGTTTCTGCTCCCACAGTTCTTTCTCTGGATGGGGATAGCATTCTTTCTCATAAGTCCCTCAGAATTGTCCTGGATCATTGCATTGCTGCTAGTACAGAAGTCCATTACATTCGATTGTGCCACAGTGTATCAGTCTCTGTGTACAATGTTCTCCTGGTTCTGCTCTTTTCACTCTGCATCACTTCCTGGAGGTCCTTCCAGTTCACATGGAATTCCTCCAGTTCATCATTCCTTTCAGCACAATAGTATTCCATCATCAGCAGATACCACAGTTTGTTCAGCCATTCTCCAATCGAAAGGCAGCCCCTCATTTTCCAGGTTTTTTCCCAGCATAAAGAGCGCGGCTATAAATATTTTTGTACATGTCTTTTTCCTTATGATCTCTTTGGGGTATAAACTCAGCAGTGGTATGGCTGGATCAAAGGGCAGGCAGTCTTTTAACGCCAGTAAGGGTTTTTTAAAAGAAGAAGAAACTACATAGCTAGTAGCACAGCATTTGGCTAAGCTACATGCAACAAGGCAGCAGTAAGAGAAGAGTTGAAGCCAGAGAAGCCCAATGATGACATCTCTAGAAGACACAGGCATCCTATTGGCATCCTGAATCATTGAGGCATGAGTCCCTGTTATTTGCCTGTACCCTAGCCATGAGTATTCTCTATGAGTACACAACTCTACAAGTATTCCCTACATACCTATTCTTCCAGTGCCGTATGTATTTGTTGGAGAATGGACCTGGCTTCCCTGGGATTCAGCTTGAGGTTTTCCCAGGGAAGGGTTTGTTTTTTTGCTTTTTTTATCCCCAGCATTACTTAGCATGCTACCAATAACAAATCCTTGTTGACTGACCTCGGGTTTTTAAGGGAGTCAAATGTTCTATTAATCCTTTTCTTACTCTGCCAATTCATGAAATGCCTTTCATTTGAACTAATTATGTCTTCAGGGTGACCATTAAAAAGAAACACATCCGTAGGGGCTCATGAACTATGAATTTAGGCTTACAGTCATAGAGTGCCTTAAATCTGGAGTAACCTTTTGCCAAGGGACCCACACCAAGACACAACACTTTCTAATCTCACCTGGTCCCTCACTCTTCCCCAATTGATTCTCTCTCTCATTTGCCCCAGAGGCTATTCCAAATTTTCTCTTCCCTCCTCAGCCTTTCTATTACCCTTAAAGCAGAGGGCCTTGTTTCATACTTTTTTGAAAATGGAGGACATTTTCCATAAGTTTCTTGTCTTCTTTCTCAAAATCTTTCACATCATGCTCTGTTCCCTTCCTTTGTTCTAGACTGTGACAAAGAGGTACTCTTCCTCCTTCTCGATAACTTCCACTTGAACCCACCTCCTCTTGTCTCCTCTAGCAGACTGGCCACAGAAATATGTTACTCCCACCAATCTTTTTGTTGTTGTTGTTATTTTTAGACTTTTATTTTTATTTTTTACATGATTGATGTTTTTACTTTCCCTTTCATCCCCCTTTAGCCTCCCCCCCCATATCCAACTCGTATTTCCACTGGTTTTAACACGTGTAATTAGTCAAGACTTATTTACATATTATTGATAGTTGCATTGGTGTGATCATTTAGTGTCTACATCCCCAACCATGTCCGCATCAACCCATGTGTTCAAGCAGTTGTTTTACTTCTGTGTTTCCATTCCTGCAGTTCTTCCTCTGAATGTGGGTAGCGTCTTTTCCATAAGTCCCTCAGAATTGTCCTGGGTCATTGCATTGCTGCTAGTACAGAAGTCCATTACATTCGATTTTACCACAGTGTATCCGTCTCTGTGTACCATGTTCTTCTGCCTCTGCTCCTTTCACTCTGCATCAATTCCTGGAGGTCTTTCCAGTTCACATGGAATTCCTCTAGTTTATCATTCCTTTGAGCACAATAGTATTCCATCACCAGCATATACCACAATTTGTTCAGTCATTCCCCAATTGAAGGGTACTCTCTCGTTTTCCAGTGTTTTGCCACCACAAAAAGGGCGGTTATAAATATTTTGGTACAAGTCTATTTATCTATGATCTCTTTGGGGTACAAACCCAGCAATGCTATGGCTGGATCGAAGGGCAGGCAGTCTTTTATAGCTCTTTGGGCATAGTTCCAAATTGCCATCCAGAATGGTTGGATCAATTCACAACTCCACCAGCAATGTATTAATGTCCCAATTTTGCCCCATCCCCTCCAACATTCATTACTCTCCCCTACTGTCATTTTAGCCAGTCTGCTAGGTGTGAGGTGATACCTCAGAGTTGTTTTGATTTGCATTTCTCTAATTATTAGAGATTTAGAACCCTTTCTCATGTGCTTATTGAAAGTTTTGATTTCTTTATCTGAAAATTGCCTATTCATGTCCCTTGCCCATTTATCAATTGGGGAATGTTTTGATATTTTATACAACTGATTTAGCTCCTTGAATCTTTGAGTAATTAGACCTCTGTCAGAGTTTTTTGTTATAAAGATTTTTCCCAGTTTGTTGTTTCCTTTCTAATTTTGGTTGCATTGTTTTTGTTTGTACAAAAACTTTTAAATTTAATATAATCAAAATTATTTATTTTACATTTTGTAATTTTTTTCTAACCCTTGCCTGGTTTTAAAATCTTCCCTTTCCCATAGATCTGAGAAGTATACTATTTATTCTATGTTCACCTAATTTTCTTATAGTTTCCTTCTTTATATTCAAGTCATTCATCCATTCTGAAATTATCTTGGTGTAGGGTGTGAGATGTTGATCTAAACCTAATCTCTCCCATATTGTTTTCCAATTTTTCCCAACAGCTTTTGTCAAATAGTGGATTTTTGTCCCCAAAGTTGGGCTCCTTGGGTTTATCATACACTATCTTGCTGACGTCGCTTACCCCAAGTCTATTCCACTGATCCTCCCTTCTGTCTCTTAGCCAGTACCATATTGTTTTGATGACTGCTGCTTTATAGTATAGTTTAATATCTGGTACTGCTAGGCCACCTTCCTTCACATTTTTTCATCATTTCCCTTGATATTCTTGATCTTTTGTTCCCAAATTAATTTACCTATTTAGTGCCATACCTATCAAACTACCACCAATCTTTTTTTAAAAAACCTTTCCCTTCCTTCTCAGGGTTGATAGTAAGTACTTTTCACTCCTGTATTCATTTGGTGGCATTATTTTAAAATCGATTGGAGAGGATTCTCGTGCTATTTCAAGTTTCCTTGCTTCTACCCTGCCATACTGGCTCTGGAATCAGAAATCCGAGAGTAAGTATGGATTTAAAGGCAGAAGATCAATAAGGACTAGGCAACAGGGATTAAGTGACTTGCCCAGGGTGACACAGCTAGAACGTATCTGAGTTCAGATTTGAACCCAGAACCTCCCTTCTCTAGGCCTGGTTCTCAATCCATATAAGCCACCTTGCTCCCCCTCCCCCCAATCTTAAATCCTATCCTGTTACCTAGAAACATTCGTATTCCTCCATCACTGAAAAAATTCTCACCTGTCCAAGTCCTCCCATCAAGCTCTCATCCTATATTTTTTCTGGTTGTAGGTACTATTGCTTCTACTTTCTCTATTCTCATTTGCTTCTCCACCCCTAGCAATCTGGCTTCCATCCTCATCACTCAACTGAAACTTCACTCTCCAAAGACCCTAGTGATTTACTGATTGCCAGAGCCAATGGCCCCTTCTCAGTCCTCATCCTTCTAAGCCTCTCCACCGCCTTTTAGACCTTCAACTGCCCTCATTTCTTGGGTTTTCAGGCCACTGCTTTCTCCTGATTCTCTTACCTACCTGACTATTCCTTCTCAGTCTCCTTTACTGGATCAACATCTGTGACCCACCCAATAACAGTGAGTGTCTAGCATTAAACATTTAACAATGAATTCTATGGAAAAAATACACTGCCCACTTTCAAGCTTAATATGCATTATCAATATCTTTTCATCTCTTTCTTAACAAAACAATAAAATCAAGCCCTGATTTCTAGCATTTGCTGATTTCTGAAGTATAAATGTTGACACTGGAAAATTTAGCCGTTGGCTCTTGTGAGCTAGTTAGAGCTGGCTCTAGCATAGCCCTGGGTATACCCTAAGACTATGTCCTGAGTCCTTTTCTATTCCCTCTCTCCACTTTCTCACTTGGACACATCATTAACTTCCATGTATTCAATAAGCAACTTTATAAAGATGTCTTCCAGATGTCTCGCCCTAAGTCTGTCTCCTGACCTCCATTACCACATTACCAACTGTAGCAGGGAACCGAGAGAGAGAGAGAGAGAGAGAGAGAGAGAGAGAGAGAGAGAGAGAGAGAGAGNAAACCAAAGAGAGAGAGAGAGAGAGAGAGAGAGAGAGAGAGAGAGAGAGAGAGAGAGCCTGGCCCCTGAAGCCATAGCCTAGAGAGGCAACTCTTGTGGCAATGGAACCTGACAACTGCCTTTCCTGGTGCCATAGCCTCCATGATCTCCCAAGCCAGTGCTACTGAAGACCTAAAAAGAAGAATATTCTCACTACCAAATTCCTTGACATTGTCTGATAGGTCAATATCCAAAACGGATATGTTAAGTCAATGTGAGGCTTTTCTATTTGTTTCCCCAGAGCTTAGCACAATGCTTGACACCTAGTAGGTGCTTAATAAATGCTTTTCATTTATCCATTCATTTGTTTCCACCAGGACATCCCATAGGCACCTCAAAATCAACATGGCCAGTTAAGACCTTGTTATCTTGTTCCTAAATATCTTCTTCCAAACTTCCCTATTATTTCTGTCAATGACACCACCACCCTTCCAGGATCTCAAGGACATAACCTCAGAATCATCTTCAGCTCTTCCCTCTGCCTCACTCCACACACACAATCAGTTACCCAATCTTGAAGTTTCAACATCTCCAACATCAGCCCTCTTTCTTCTCTCCATCCCTATAGTCACCACTGTAGTTTGGACCTTCATCGCTCCTTATCTAGACTGTTATGACATTGGTCTCCTGCCTCAAGCCTCTGCCCTCTCAAATCCATTTTCTACACAATTGCCAAAGCTCTAGTCCTAAAGTACTGGTCTAACCATGCCACTCCTCTACTCAAGAAGCACTACAATCTCTGGAGTCAAATACAAACTCCTTTGTTGGGCATTTAAAGTCTTTCATAGTCTGGCCTTAACCTAACTTTTATAGTGTACATTAGCCCACTTCATGCACTCTATAGCCCAGCCAAACTAGCCTTTTCGCTGTTCCTCATATCTCCCACCTCCCTGCCTTTGCACAGGCTGTTCCTCAATCCTTGAATGCACTACTCCCTCACCTCCCTCGCTCATTTATCTGTGCACATGTTTTTTCTCCTGATGGACTAAAAGCTTTTGCAAATCAGAGTTTCCCGTGTATCTCAGCATTATCTAGCACAATGCTTGGCACAATGTAGCTATTTTACTAAATGCTTGTTGACTGACTAAATTGAGATACCTGTGTCTGTTCAGCTCTTTCAGTCCCAACTTGGTACCCCAGAAAATAATCGCTCTTTCCTTCTTCCTAGATCTTCCCTCTTCCCTTCCCTCATCTACCTCCTCCTCACCCCCGCCTACTGCCTAGAAGGAAAAGGAGGATGGGAAGCTGCTCCTGGGCTCATGGATTCTACCACAGAGTAGTTAGTTCAGCAGAACAGAGTGGTGACCAAGACAGGTCCACTCTGAGGAGGAGGAGGGAATGGATGGTCCAGAGCCTGGGCGCTGCCCTGGTTGGTCTGGGAGCTACCCCCAAATTAGAGGGCCCAACTGAATGACTCAGCAGCTCTCTGGGCTGGCCCTGCAGTTATGGGCTATTGCAGTCTGCAAATCACAGGCTTCCAACTTGAAGTACCATATTTACCCACATATTCTCTCCCCACCCCACCCCCCTGTTGCATAGCCTTTCCCCTCCCCTCCCTCAAAAAGTGAGGAAGAAGGAATCTACCAAATGTCTTGTTCTTGCCTAAATCTCCCCTCTTCCCTAATCCCTGGTCCTGGAAATGCCCCACCCCAAGAGTCTATGGATGCCCTTTGCAGGTTTGGGAAGAGCCTGAGGGCCGGCGTGTGAACTGGGGGGGCTAATGAAGGAGTCAATAACAGAGGAAAACTGTTCTCATCTCTTTCACAGATCTAGGTAGGCTTCAAATATAGGTAGAAGAAGCCAGGACTGAATGTCATCCCATAGTCCCTTAACCACACCGCTAGGATCTTAGGATCTGGGCTAGAGACCTGGGAGGAACTGGAGAGGCCAGTTGGGTTAACCATCTCATTGGACCAAAGAGGAAACTAAGATCCAGGGAGGTGAACCATCTTGCCCAAGTTCTCCTAGTTTCTCTATCAGAGATGGGATTGAACTTTGGTATTTGTAACTCCGAGTCTAGAACTCCATTCGCCCAGAAAGACAAAGGCAAAGGAACACGTAGCACTCGATAGTCTGATTTTAGCACTCGATAGTCTGATTGAACCAAACATTTAGCAATTACCTCCTCTTGGCAAGACCCTGAGCTCCATGCTAGAGATAAAGGGCTGGCTGCCACCGGGACTCCAAGTGTTTATAGTCTAATGCAGAGGGAGGGCGAGCTCGTGGAGAATTGTATCGTAATTAGGTTGGGCACCTCCTTAATGCATGTCCTGAGACCTCTTCTCTCTCTATGCTCTCTTCCTCTGGGATGGCATTGGCACCTTTGGGCTCACCCACTACCTCTGGGCACATGATTCCCAGGTCTACACCTTCTAGCTGGCATCCCGAGTTCCTCTCTCACCTCACCAACTGCCCTCCCATCTTCTTCCTCTCCCTACCTGGTTGTCCCACGGACATTCCCAACTCAACATTGACCAGACTGAACTGCTCTATCTTGGTGGCAGCTACCAACATTGTTCCAGGAGCCCAAATATGAAACCTCAGCTTCGTCGCTGACTCTTCCCTCTCCCTCCTTTGCCCAGGACCAATTGGATTCAAGCAACGTTCATCAAATGCTATGTACTAGGTGCAGCTGCTCAGTTAGCAAGTGTCGTTCATTCTTCCGGAGTGTCTCTTACATCCATTCCCTTTGGTCCACTCACAAAGCTCCCCTCGAGTTAGAGCCTTCTCCCCTGGACTGGTGGAATAACCTCCTGAGCAAGTCTCCTTGTTTTCAAGATCTTCCCTCTTATTTTCCTGAGGCAAGGACCGCATCTTGCCCCAGCCCAACAACCTTCGGTCGCTCCCTCTAGCCTCTAAAACAAAATGGGAACTCTTTCGCCTGGCTCCAATGTGCCTCTGAGCTTCGTTTCCCATTTTCTCTCTTCACAAACTCTAGCTACATCCAGACTTCTGCCAAGACAGTCGTCCCCCATACCTGGACTGCCTGTTGAATTCCTTGCCTTCACTTCACTCAAAGACTACATCTTGGAAGAGGTCATTCACCCCTGAAATTTGTCTTAAAGAAATCACCAACGGGGCAGCTGGGTAGCTCAGTGGATTGAGAATCAGGCCTAGAGACGGGAGGTCCTGGGTTCAAATCCAGCCTCAGACACTTCCCAGCTGGGTGACCCTGGACAAGTCACTTGACCCCCATGGCCCACCCTTACCACTCTTCCACCAAGGAACCAATACACAGAAGTTAAGGGTTAAAAAAAACCTATGAGAGGGAGCAGCTGGGTGGCTCAGTGGATTGAGAGCCAGGCTTAGAGATGGGAGGTCCTGGGTTCAAATCCGGCCTCAGACACTTCCCAGCTGGGTGACCCTGGGCAAGTCACTTGACCCCCATGGCCCACCCTTACCAGTCTTCCACCTAGGAGCCAATACACAGAAGTTAAGGGTTAAAAAAAAAAGAAATCACCAAGTCAGTTTCTTGAACAAGGGAATGAATGCGGGTTCACTTTATTTCATCTGTCTTTCTCTAAATGATCTGTTTCTCTCTTACCCTCATTTTCTTTGTGTCTTCTCTGTTCCTCTGCCTCTTTCTTGGTCTCCATGACTTTGTTTTGATTCCTGGAAAAATTCTAGCAAGTCTGGTCAAAGTGATAGTTTAGGAACATCTGGAGTCAAGAGAACCTGGATTCGAATCTTGCCCCAGATATTTACTAGTCGTGTGACCATGGATAAAATGGGCAAAATGAGGAGGGGGATAGGAGGAAGGAGAAGGCAACTGACTTGATGGCCTATAAGCTCCTTACAAGCTAAATCCTAGATCCCATGATCTAGAAAAGGAAATAGTGAGCCCCGAGATCCAACCTGACTCCATTGGGAAGGGATCACGCCAGGCTAACCTCATTTCGGCTTTTGACAGGATGACTAGACCGGCCAAGCCAGGAAGTACCCAAACCATAGTTTCCCTCGATTGTAGCACGGCATTTTCCCAAGGTTTCTTGCGCTCTTTTTGTAGATAGCATGGAGAGCCGTGGAGTGGGCTAGCTGACAGGAGAGTTAGCTGAATCCAGAGGAATGATGAAAGGGTCTCAGCTGGGAGTTTCTAAAGGAGTGCCCCAGGCATCTGTGTTCAGCCATGTGCTATTTAAAATCGATGCCTTTATCCAAGTCACTAATGGTACACTTCTCAAACTTTCCAAGGACACAGAGCTGGGGGAGGGAGCCAGCATACTAGATGGCAGAGTTTGGTTCCAACAATATCTCATCCGGCAAGAACACCGGGCCAAATGGAGTCAGGCAAAATCAAAAAGGAAAACATTCCTCGGCTCTGGGTTCAAAAAATCCATTTTGCAAATACAAACGAGGGGCAGCGTGGCCAGGCATCGGTTCTTCTGGAAAAAGAGGCAGACGTTTTAGTGGGTGACAAATTCAATGCAAGCCACCGGCCGAGGAGGGCAGCCAAGCAATGGCAGGCTGCCCGAAGAGATGAGCTGGGGAGGTGGCAAGCCCTCTGGCCTCGGCCTCTGTCGGGCTGCGTTCGACTTAGCAGGGTCAGTTTGGGCAGCCCGCCTTTAGGAAGGACATGGACAGCCTGAAGGAGAAAAGACTCCTGGGGCCAGGAGAGCTGCTCCTCAAGGAGGCCTGTTCTGTGGGGATAGGATTGGATTTGTTCAGTCAGGGAGCCCAGGCAAGGGCCGGGAGCAGCGAAGGAAAGCTGCAGAGAGCCTGGGGAGCGGGAAACATTGCTCAATACTACCACTGTGTAAGAAGGCAATGACTGTAGGCAAAGGCTGGATGACCCCTTTGTGGCTACGTTGAGGAAGAGATGCTCGTTTGGGCAGGGCAGCCCTTCTTCCACTTTGGAGATGTCAGTCTGTCAGTCTGTGACTTGGAGACAGTCTCCAAGTGATTTTCTCTCTCTGTCTGTCTCTGCTTGTCTCTTTCTCTCTCTCTCTCTTTCTCTCTCTCTTTCTCCCCCCCCCTCTCTTTGTCTCTCTCTCTTTCTCTCTGTCTCTCTCTTTCTCTCTGTCTCTCTCTTTCTCCCTCTCTCTCTCTT
>NC_058136.1:71345748-71361225 GCF_016433145.1 Gracilinanus agilis | reverse complement strand
GACAGAGATAGAGAGGAAACAGAGAGAGACAGAGGGACAGAGGCGTACATGGAGATGGGGATGGAGATGGAGATGGAGACAGAGATGGAGACAGACAGGGAGGGAGGGAGAGACAGCAACAGATTCAGAGACAGACAGACAGAGACAGAGAGACAAAGAGATAGAGGCAGAGGAGTGGCATAACCATCAAAGGAGGCTGAAATATAGCCTTAATCTGTCTGGCTTCGGCAGGCCCCAGCCCTGGCTCTGGCCAGCCCCGTACCCCGGCCTCTTGATGGAAAAAGAAGTCACAGAAGGGAAAGTGTGCCTTGGGTGCCCTCCCATTCTGGGCCAGTTTGGCCTTCTCTTTTCCCCCTCCCTACCTTTTCAAGCCCGACAGCTGTGGAAAGGAGGCCGGCATGTAGTGGAGTGTGTGCGGCAGCGTATTTGGAGGGCAGGGCCCGCCAAGGGGGGAAGAGTTAAATGACTCTCTTGGCCTACTCCCAGGTCCCCCTCCCCGCCCCCTAGACAGCATTCCCAGACACACTAATGAGAGCTGGGTCTTGCCCCAGCCAAAACACCTGTGACTCCGTTCTTCCCTGAGATCCTGGAGAAGAGGGGGAGGGGGTCAGTGTGGAGGGTGGGGGTCCAAGGGCACAGAGATGGCTGGCAAAATCCCCAAGTTGGTCCCTTTCCTCAGTCTGAGAGAGTAAGAACCAGGGCTGTGGATGGGAAAACCTGTTACCCAGGCATCCCCATGCCACCCACCATTGGGCTCTCTATTGTAGAACACTGGTTCAGCTCCAAAATGGGCAGCATTGGCAAAGAGGAATGGGAAAGGTCCTCAAAGATGTCTCCACACCTGGGCCCCCGTGGCCTGAAGGGAAACTGAGAAATTCTCTAGCCAGCCTGATGAAATGGGCGGCTTTCGTCCGGTCGCTCTGGGAGCTTTGGGCCGGACTGGCCCTGCCTTGGCCAGGCAGCTGCTGCAGGGGGATGCTCTAGGTGGCCAGTCTCAGGGAGGGATGAGAGTGGCCAAGATGCTTCTGGATAGTCCCCCTTTAAGAAAACTGAAGAAGGTGGGGTGGGAGGAGGTTCCCTTTCCAACTGCCAGGAACAATGAGGTTCTCCTCCAGGTAGAAGAGAGCCTAGGGGAGTGGGCAGAGCCACAGAAAGGCCCCCCTTGGGTAGCTGTGGCTAGAGCGGAAAGGCTAGAGCTTCTGGCTCTGGAACTCAAGTTCGCTCCCCATTGCCTCCCCTCCAACCTACACCTGAAGAGGGATGAGCCTTCCAGCTGACTTTTGAGGCTTTCCCTGACATGGTTAGGGAGCTGAGCTCAGTGCCAGAGGGCTGATGGGGCTTCGGAATCTCAAAAGGTCAGAGATCTGTAGCCGAATGGGACCCGGGGAGCCACCATGGCCAACCCTCTTTCCCAGAGGAGGAAAGAGACCAAAGTGAAACAGGTAAGTGATGATCAAGGCCAAATTTGAATCCAGGTCCCATGACTCCATAGCAAGTGATCTTTCCACTACTTGGCTGGAAGAAGGGATCCTCGGGCCCTGTGCCTGCAACTCTGTGGGGAGTATATAACGGTGTTGGAATGTTGAGGAGGAAAGGCAAGCAGAGACACCATTTGGAATTCTCATGAGGCCTGGCTGTTTGGAGGATGAAGAGAGGGGCCAGGAGGGGCAGAGCGCTAATGCCGTCTGGGGGCAGGGAGGCCTCCCTCTCCCACCCCCCACGTGGGCCCTCTCCTGGGCAGGCAGCCTCCATGTGCAGGGAATTCTGAAAGAGGGGAAGAACTAATTAGCGAGTCCCAAGGGCTAGGGCAAACCTGTCTCCGCCCCAAGCCCTGTCTCTTGCCCAGCAAGTCTTCCTTCACAGACCTCCGGATCCCTCCCAAAGCAGCTCAGAACCTTCGAGTGGCTCCCACTGAATTATGGGAGAACATGCATGGGGCTTACCTTGGCATTCTCTTTCCTTTTTATCTCTCCTTTCTCCCCTCCCCATCCCCCAATTCCTACCTCTGTCAGCCTCTTGCCTGATACCCAGAATGCTCTTTTCCATGTCCCGCCTCCTCCTGAAAGCCTTCCCTATCTACTCCTAATCCAGCACTCTCTTCTCTTTGACCTGCCACCCCCAACACGAACACCCAACGGAGGCTTCGTCCTCTGCATCCCGTAAATCCTTGGGCCTGCTTTAATCCTGCTGGGCCTTTGGGTCTGGACATTTCTGCCATAGATGATGGTGGTCTTCATGTCAGGGATCGTGCCTCCCTTCCCTGGATCCTTCACCAAGCCCAGCGCAGGACCTCCTAGTAGGTTCTCAGTGAGGGCTCATTGATCGATTTTAAAGCACCTGAGAAATACAGTGATCTGTGTCCGATAAATGGCCGCATGATAGCTGAAAGCATGAAGGGATCGAGAGCCTGGGAGTCAGGGGACCTGAATTCTCATCCTGGTCTTACCAAACTAGCTGTGTAGTCTTGGATGAGCCATAGAAGTAGAGGCTTGAAAACTGGAGGGGCCAGGGGGCAGCTGGGTAGCTCGGTGGATGGAGAGTCAGGCCTAGAGACGGGAGGTCCTGGGTTCAAATCCAGTCTCAGACACTTCCCAGCCGAGTGACCCTGGGCAAGTCACTTGACCGCTCTTCCACCTAGGAGCCAATCCACAGAAGTGAAGGGTTTAAAAAAAAACTGGAAGGGCCACTTAGCCCAACCCTTTTATGTTAGAGATGAGGAAACTGAGACCTAGGATCAATTAAGCAACTTAGCCAAAGGTCACTTAGGCAGTATCAGAACTGGAACCAGGATGGAGCCCTTATGCTTCCATTTCAGAGCTCTTTCCACCCAGCCACTTCTCTCCTGGCCTCTTTTTCCCCACCTGTCAAATAGGGAGTTGGACTAGTATTCTCTGGAGTTCTATACGTCTGTGTCACATTTTTGTCCAAGGAAAGACTTAGCTGTTCCCTCTAGGATGACTCACACCAGACTGAGCTGGGCCTCTTGCCAGTCTGAACCAGGCCCAAGTGAGCTTCCCTTAAATAATAACAAATGCTTCCTCGGCAGCCCACCCTAGCCCTCTCTCTGTGGGCTCTTCCTGTAGCAGGACAACATGGGGCGTTAAGTGACTTCCTTAGGGTCACACAGCTAGGAAGTGTCTGAGGTCAAATTTGAACCCAGGCCCCACTGTCTCCAGGCCTGGTTCTCTATCCACTGAGCCACCCAGAGGCCCTTCTGAGGGAATTGTGAATGAGAGTTCTAATTTTTCTAACTCACCGACATGAGTTGCCAGAGCACCTCCCATGTGCCCCACCATAGATTCTCAGGGGCCTTAATGAAGAGGAAGGAGGCCTATGCCCTGGCCCCAGGGAGCCCCCAGACTCACCAGGGAAATCCACAGTGGATTTGGCCCACTCTTCACAGAACAAGACATTAGATAGGATCACAACTCGAGGTCGGAGACTGCCTCCCCTCTTCACTGTACCCAACTCCTGGTGCTAGCATGAGGACCCTGGACGTCAAGGGCGTGGGGCGATGTTTGTTGGTTCAGGCTGCAATGATTAAGCACCTGATGTGTGCCTGGGACCTGGTACTGGGTCAGAGCAGGGGGAGTCGGGATGGCCATGGAACACCTACTAGCAGACCAACAGATAGAGAAGAGGCAGGAATGAGCCTGGCATGTGGAGAGAAGAAACTCAAAGGGGTGCGTGTGTGTGTGTGCCTATGTATGTGCCTCTGTGTGTTTGTGTGTCAGTGTGCCTGTGTGTGTGTGTGTGTGTGTGTGTGTGTGTGTGTGTGTGTGTGTGTGTGTGTAGGACTAGGCAGGGAAGGAGAAGGGCAAAGCCTGGAGAAGTCGATAGGGGCCAAATTCTCTTTCCCTGGCATGCAGACAAAGGCACAAATAAGGGGCGTCAGTAGGAAAATGGAATCTGCTTTGCCCAGATTTGCCTTCTAAGCAGTATTGCTGGCTCAGAGGAGGAAGCCCTGCCCCTTCGGGCACTGGCACGACTCCTCTAGGCTCCAGGGAGACAGCTGGGAGGAAGGGGCCCATCTTCACCGGTGAGCTCTTCCTTGGGGGCCCTGGAGCGTGAAAGCTGATCCTCGCTCCTCCGGCAGTTAGACTGTGAACATTCAGTCCGGTGTGTCATGTTAGATTTTCCTGTGTGGGCTGCCAGGCTGACCACCTCCGTCGTCTCTGGCCAGGCAGGTGGAACGGGCGGGAGGGCGAGACAGACAGAGCTTCCGCTGAGGCCCCCCGAGACAGACAGAGCTGGCTCAGGGTACACAGACTCTCAGTCATCACAAGAAACGCCAGTGCTTGCCTCCCCCCACCCCCACCCCAGCTCCCGCAGTGTTGAATCTCAGCCTCCTGGAATTCTAGACTCATGGAATCTAGTCTCCTCACTGGCAGAATCACCAAATTGGGAAACTTCGAGGATAATGAAATCCTAGGTTCAAAGCCCAACAGAATCTCGGAATCCTCGGATCAGAGGCTGACAAAACCCTGGAATGCTAAAATTAGGGAAAGACAGACTCCTTGAATTAGAAAATGAAAAATCCAACAGAATCCTGGAACCCCCAAATCCTAGAATCAGCAAGCCAGATCCCAGAATCCTAGATTGAGGAGGGAAGAGAGCTCACTACTACCTCACTATTCCAAATGGTCTGGCTTCCCTTTTCATCTCTCTCAGCCTCTGCCTGTAATTGTGCAAACCAGCCCTGCAGGAAGGTATAATTTCTCAGCTATTCTAACCTCCCATTCCAGAGAGTAACATGGTGGTCACATCTTTTCTTTTGTGTGGGAGGTTCACAGAACCTCAAGCCTGGGGGGAGGCGCACCTCAGAAGTCACCTTACCTTCTTTCAGAAGTTGTTCTGAATCTCCACAGTTATGAATGCTTTCTACCCCATCCATCACTTTCTACTTAACTCTCTGGATATTTGCTATTTACTTGTCTGCATATGCGTCATTTGTTTCCCCCCTGGAGAATATAAACTCCTTGAGGGCAGCGACTGTTTTTGGTTTCACACAGTAGACATCCATTTGATAAGTGCTTGTCGAATTAAATTGAACTCAGATAGTTATCTAACCACAGTTCCTCTATCTCGTATTGGAAGGTTGATTTTTTGGACCTCAGTGTGACTTTACATTTATCCCTATTGTCATCTTGTTAGATTTGGGCCAGAATTCTAGCCTGTTCTTTCAGAGTAGCCATGTCTCTTCTCGATGCAATTTAACAATCCATCGAGTATCTACTGTGCACAAGACCCTTTAGAAGGAGGAAACAAAGACGGTACAGGACACGTCCCAGCCCCAAGGTGCTTCTAAGTTCATTAGAATGCCATATTTACAAAAAACTATGATGCAGAGTGGAATGTAAGGATCACAAAGGAGAGGATACTTCACGAAGGACGAGGACATGGTGTCTGAATGGACCTTGAAAGAAGGGAGGGATTTCAACAAACAGAGATGAAGAATGATATGAACAAAGGCACTGAGGAATAAAAGAGAAGGGGTAGGGAGGGTCTTCCAGGTTGCCTGGAACATAATACATTGAAGGAGAATAGTATGCGATAAGGCTAGAAAAGCCTTCTGGAACCAGAATGGAGAGGGCCTTAGATGCCAGAATCAAAAGTGTAGACTTTATGTGATAAATAATAGAGAATCCCAGGAGAGTTTTGAGCAAGGGAGTGGCATAATGATACTTGTATATTAGGAAGAGTATTTTAGCAGCTGTGTGGTGGAGGCATTGGAGAAGGGAGACTGGACCCAGGCAAACTGCTCCATTTCTGGGCCTCAGTCTGGCCTTAGACAACCTCAAAGAGCCTTTCCAGCTCTGACATTCTTTGGTTCTATGGTTTTCCCATGGAATGGGCCAACTCTGACTGTAGCCATCTGCCCCACCCCCCAGTGCTGGCAAGGCTGTCCCCAGCATGGAGAGGGATCCCCAAGGCAGTTCCTCAGGCAGTTTATCCACCCGTCCCTCCATACCCCACCCTGGCCAGCTGGCAGCTGTAGGCGGTACAGTCCAATGGGTAGGACAGACTGTCCAGGAAGAGGCTACTTATTAGAGGGGCTGGGCAAGGCTGGGGATTAGAGGCTCCCATTCCACTCCAGGACTGGAGCCTATTAAAAAGGCCTTGTCATTAGCCCAGAGCTGGCTCCACTAACCAGGTCCCTGCCTTCAGGGCCCAGATGGCCTGGATAATTGTTCTGTTCTTTCTCTCTTCTATCTCTTCCTGTCTTTCTCTGTTTCTCTCTTCTTTCTTCTCTCTCTCAGACTTTTCTTTCCCTGTCCATGTTTCATTCTCTTCTCTATACAGACCTGTCTCTTTTCTTCTTCCTCTGTCTGTCTCTCTGTCATCGCCTTTCTCTCTCTCTTCCTACTCATCTCTCCTCACCTCTATGTGTCCATCTTCTCTCTCTCTCTCCCTCCCTCCTTTTCTCTCTCTCTCTCTCTCTTTCTCTGTCTCTGTCTCTCTATCTGTCTGGCTCCCTCCCTTCGTTTCTCTCTCTGTGTCTCTATTTGTGTCTCTCTGTCTTTCTTCATCCTTCCCCCTCTCTCGCTCTTTGCCTCTGTCTTTATCTTTCTCTGTGTCTGTCTGTCTCCATCCTTCTCTCTCTCTCTCTCTCTCTCTCTCTCTCTCTCTCTCTCTCCTCTCTCTGTCTCTGTCTCTGTCTCTCTCTCTCCTCTCTGCCAGGTAGCCCTTGGGCTCTCATTCTACAACACAGCAGAATCACAGATTCTGAGTTGAAGGGACTTCCCAGGTCATCTAGTTCAAACTGATCCTTTTAAAATGAAGATAATAATGGCAAACCTCCCTCCTAGGATTGTTGTGATCAAACAAGATCCTGATTGTACAGCTCTTAGCACACAGTGCCTGGCACAAAGTAATATTATTCTTAGTATCAAGGATGCTGATCTAGAGAGTGACTTGCCCAAGGTAACACAACTAAGAAGTCCAGAATTGAGCTTCAAATGCAATGCCCTTTCTACTTTTATTTCTTTTCTTTTTCCTTTTTTGAACCCTTACTTTCAGTCTTAGAATCAGTACTGTATCTTGGTTCCAAGGCAGAAGAGCAATAAGGGCTAGACAGTAAGGGTTAAGTGACTTACCCAGGGTCACACAGCTAGGACTTGTCTCAGGCCTTCTGCTTTTATTTCAAGCTAGTTTATTAAGCTAATTTTTTTTACCAATTCCATGTAGTAACAAATTTCCACATAAGTTTCCCTGTTATATGATCCAGCTAGTTTCTATTCTGCCATTCACTCAGTGTGTTCCCTTGATAGATAGAGTCATTTGACTTCCTTGAAATTCTGTCTCCTCATCTGTAAAATGAAGGGCTTAAACTAGATGGCCTCCTGATTCCCTTCCAGCTCCCAAGCTGTGTGACCCCATGGTCTCCCAGGAGTCTACCTGTGCTGACATCCTCCTAGACTGTATGCTCCAGGAGGGCAGGGATCATGCCTCGGCTAAACTCCGTGCCTCGTCTAGTACCTAACCATGTACACGACGTGTTAGGATGAACAGTTCTCTGACATTTCTCGACCAAGCCAGCACAGTGAAAAGAGTCTTTTGTCCCCGCTAGGTCAGGTTCCTGGCTCTGTCTTTCCTTGGGTTCCCAGAGTGCCCAGATTTTCCATGTCCTCATCTTCTACTAGGCTGGGCTTCTCCCCAGCCCCTACACACTAGGTGCGCCCCTGCTTACAAGAGGTTGACATGTCAGTGGTAGATTCTCTCCCTTCTGGCCACCTACCACCCCCCCCACCCCGGCCCAGCCCGGCCTGGCCCAGAGCAGCTCCAGCTCAGTAATCTGCCCATCTCCAGTTTCTTAGACTTCCATAGTCCCTGCGCCAAGGGGAAGCTGGGAAGCCAGGCCTCACCCATTGAGAAGGAAGAAGGCCAGGCAGGCTCTCTTGTGTGGTTGAGGGTGGGGAGGCAGGGAAAGGGAGAGAAGCCCTGGGGTGGCCTGGGGTGATAAGGGCTGACAGCAGGGGACCCAGCTCCCAGCCTTCTATCAAACTGAGCCCTGGAGGACAAGGAGGCTGAGGATGGGGAAGGAAATAGGAAGAGCTGAGCCTGAGTTTTGCTGTGGCCAATGAGGACTTGGAATTGGGACAAACTCAGCTAACAAGAAGGGTGAGCTTGCTTTCTGACCAAGGTTCTCTGCTGTTTACACTCTTCTGCCTAGCGTGGCTTCCTTTGCTTCCCAATCACCCTCTCATCTTCCCACCCCAGAGCCCTTGCTCTAGGTGGGCCCAAAGGAAGATCTCCAGAAGGACTAGATGAATCGAGCAGGCCTACTGGTCTACCTTTCCAAGCGAGAAACGTTAGGACCCTCCAGTTCTCAGCCCAACTCTGCCTACTTCGATTCAGTACCCCAAGCATTTATTAAACACCAGCTGTATACCAGACACTATGTTGGTTCCCCAGCCCCAAAGGCAACGAAAGAGACAGCTCCTGCCCTCAAGGGACTTGCGTTCTCCTGGTTGGGGGGAGGATATAGCATATCCATAGATGCATCAAATCAAAATCACATACCTAAAAGTAATTTCAAGAGGGAAGGAATGCTAATCCCAGTAGAAGGAGGCAGGGAAAGCCTCCTCCAGGAAGGTAACAGCTGAGCTGAAGGCAGGAGTTTTACTGGATGGAGATGAAGGAGAACACTTGGGCAAAGTCATGGAGGTAGGAGATGTAATATGAATGGGATAAAAAGCAAGTAGAAAGGTTTGGCTGGAACAGAGAACATGTGACCTCAAGCAAGTCTCCCAGGCTTTTCGGGGCCTTGATTTCCTTCTCTGTAAATGAAGGGACTAGACTAAGTGATCTCAAAGTCCCCTTCACGCTCCAACATTCTCTTCAGAGGGGGATGGAGGAAATAGAAGCATCCCAGGCTGGGGCTGAAGTTGCAGCCCAGACAAAGGTATGGATGGGCCCCCTTGGGGGAGATTTGTTGAGCAATGCTCTGGCATTGGGTACCACTACTCTGCAGCAAAAATCACCTTGCCAGAACTGCCAAGCTCGGCTGATGGCCCACCGGCTGGAAATGTTTTTCCTACCCTGCAAGCCTGTGTGCAGCTGCAGCCCAGGCTGCAGAACAAACCCTGCTCTGTCCAGCGCGCCTGTTGGGAGAAAGGGAAGGAGGGAGGGAGGGAGGGGAGGCCAGAAAGGGTTTGTTTGCCTCTCATCCTCATTTCCCAGGAATCCAGGAGTGATGGGTGATGGGTGATGGGTGATGGGTGATGGGTGCCTCAGGCAGCCAAGGAGAGGAGGGTAATCAGAGCCCAGGCCAGAGGGACCTGGGAGCTCAGAAAGTCACACAAAGAGATCTTAGGGAGCCAACCCACTCATTTTACTGATGAGGAAACTGAGGCGTCATTGGGGGCAGCTGGGTGGCCAAATGGATTCAGAGCCAGGCCTAGAGATGAGAAGTCTTAGGTTCAAATATGGCCTCAGACACTTCTTAACTGGGTGGCCCTGGATAAGTCACTTGACCCCCATTGCCTAGGCCTTACCACACTTCTGCCTTAGAACCAATACACAGTAACTCTCCCACTAAGGGGTTAAAAAAGAAAGAAACTGAGGCCCAGGGAGGGGAAGGAACATGGACAAGGTGGCAAGTCAGTGGGAGAGTTAGATTTCAACTCCAGACATTGTGATCCCCAAGCCACTACAGTGAACTCAGGTCAGGGAGCAGAAGGCAGGATTCTGAGGGAAATGGGGGCACCAAGCATCCCTGTGAGTGAAATAGGCTGGAAGACCTGGCAGTAAGGGGGTAGCGGTGTCATAAGAAGCCATGTCAGGGCATGAGGATGAACATCCTTTTGGTTCTACTTCTCTGCCCACTGAGCTGTCAGCCTGTTAGCTGGTGGTGAAAGGGCCAGCTCTTGGATGGGCTGTTCTGCCCTGCCTAGCTCTGGCCCCTAAGCCAGGCCTGCAAACCAGGCCTTTTCGCCCCAAGCCCAGGGGGAGTTCAAGGGAGATGCAGGTCCCAAATGGCTCAAAGACCACCAGGAGTCAGCATCTTCTTTAGCCCTGAGACTAAGCTTCGGCCCCTTGGGTCAAAAAGGTGGGTGGTGCTACCCACTGAGCTGGAGTGACCTTAAAATGTCATCTAGTCCTAATCCCTTCATTTGACCACTGAAGAAATTGGGGCCCAGTGAGTTAGGTGATTTCCCCAAAGTCACAAAGAGAGTGAGTGTTAGAATTAGAAGCCGGGGCCTTTGACTCTACACCGAGCATTCTACCTTGAACCACCCTCCTTTTTCTCTTAAAAACCCTTCCCTTCCATCTTAGACCCAATACTGTTGTATTGGTTTCAAAGGAGAAGAGTGGTAAGGGCTGGGCAATGGGGGCGAAATGACTTGCCCAGGGTCATACAGCTAGGAAGTGTCTGAGGTCTTATTTGAATCAGGGACCTCCTTTCTCTAGGCCTGGCTCTCCATCCACTGAGCTACCCAGCTGCCCCACCCCCCACCTCCTTCTGATATATAATGAAAGCAAGCTCCAGGTACACACCTGTATTCCTCAGTTTCCTGATAGCTCAATTCTATCATCTTTGAGATCCTGCGATTCTGCGACTCACAAACACATGAACCACCTGGATCACCAGCATAGTGATAGCTCCCCAAGGTGCTCCTGGAAAGCCTCTGGGTCCTTGAATTTCCCTCCATTTCCCCAAAGCACAATGCCTCTCGTGTCTACAGAGCTGCTCCTGCCCTCTGCTCGCTGTCTCTCTCTCACTCTCACATTGGCGAGCCGCAGAGCTGCTTCCATCTCCATGCCCTTGGCCCCAGCCTTTCAGAAAGGGCTCCTTCCCTCCCCCCCCCCCACATACAGCCGAGAGCTGGGCCATCCCGAACCCACCGCACGGGGGACCTTCTCAAAGCCCCCTCGCCCCCCGCTGCTATCCAGGCCAACTCCAAGGAGTGAGTCACTCCCTAACTACTGTGTTTCAAGCATGTGGAATGGGTCCAGGGAGGCCCTCCTCCCAGCTCCCAGCCTGGCCGGGGGATGAGTAGCTAATTAGGAAAACATTTCAATTGCCTAATTAAGCTGTGTCCTGCCTTTGGAAGGGATGCTGAAGGGGTGGAGCTGGGAGGGCCCGCTGCTTCCTGCTCCAAGGTCTGCTCCCAGGCCCTGGTTGTTTTATCCTACCTGGACTCTACCTCCATCAGTCTGCCTGATGTGTGTGACCTTGGCCAAGTCCCTTCTCCTCCCTGGGCCTCAGAGTCCCTTTCTGCAAAACAAAGGGGCTGGCCTCTGAGGTCCTTCCCTGCTATGTCTAACATCCCATGTGTGACCTTGGCCAACTTACTTCCCCTCCAAGGCTCTGCATCAGCCTCCCTAACCATCTCTTCCCCTGACTCCTTGTGTGCACTCCTCTCAACATGGACACCTCTCTGTCTCTCTCTTTCTCTGTCTCTCCTCCCTCTTTGTCTCCCTTCCACCCTCTGTCTCTGTCTCTGCCTCTGTCTCTCTCTCTCTCTGTCTCTCTTTTTCTCCATCTCTCTGTCTTTGTCTTTCTCTATCTGTCTCTGTCTTTCTTTCTGTCCCTCTCTCTGTCTCTCTGTCTCTGTCTTTCTCTCTCTGTGTCTGTTTCTCTCTGTCTCTGTCTCTCCTCCCTCTCTGTCTGTCTCTCTCTCTTTTTCTCCATCTCTCTGTCTCTGTCTCTCTGTCTCTGTCTTTCTCTCTCTCTCTGTCTCTGTCTCTCTCCCTCTCTCTGTTTCTTTCCATCTCTCTGTCTCTGTCTGTCTGTCTGTCTCAACCTCTCTCTGTCTCTGTGTCTCACTTTCTCTCTGCTTCTTTTTCTCCCCCCCAGGAATACCCTCAGCCATGATGTGCCTCTGGCTTCTCAGCTCCCTGCTGGCCCTGAGCCAGGCTCTGCCCTTCGAGCAAAGGGGCTTCTGGGATTTCACCTTGGACGACGGGCTGGCCATGCTCAATGACGAAGAAGCTTCGGGAGCTGACCCCACCTCGGGCCTGCCTGACCTGGATGCCGTCACCCCCACCTTCAGTGCCGTGTGTCCTTTTGGCTGTCACTGCCACCTGCGTGTGGTCCAGTGCTCAGACCTGGGTGAGAAGATGCCTCGGGGCGAGGCGGCGTGGGAGGGGGGACCATGGTGAAAGGGGGGCTTTAACTCCCCGCTGTCTCTTACCAAGTCCTGCCAAATTCTCATCTGTTGCCACCCTGCCCACCTCCCCCACCCCACATCCCTGCTCTCTCTCTAATCCAGCCTGCTCAGACTTTCAGGCTCCTCTTCCTACAAATCAGCCCTGATCTCGGCCTTCCCCTGCTCTAGAGCCTTCCATAGTTCACTATTGCCTGCCTTCCCCTGCCTGGTAGTCAGGGCTCTCCACATCCTGACCCCATTCTCCTCCTTATTGAGCCCAGCTGCACCCCCAGAGGATGCTTCGTTCCAGCCAGCCCAGGCCCTGTGCCCATACTAGCTTCATTCTTCCCCCGTTGGGCCTCTGACTCTCCAACACCTCCCCTTTCATCCCTGTCTGGCCCAGTCCCAGCCAGCTGCCAGACAAGGGCTGCTACTTCTGCCCGTGAGCGAGGTCCTTCTTGCCGAGAGCTCCCCAGGGCCAGGGGCCAGGTCTCTGCCTTCCCTCGCCTCCCAGTGTAGCTGCATGAATTAAGAGCTTGAGAGACGCATGGGAGGGAAGAGCAGTGGATCCTTCCACCAGCTGGGGCAGGGCAGGTGAGGGGGAGGCGCAGGCCATGTGCCATTGTCCCCATTTTATACATGAGGGCCAGACAGGGCTGGAGAGGAGAAGGGACTTACCCAGGGTCATGCAGTTCCCCAGCAGCAGCAGAGCTGGGACTAGAACTCAGTTCTCCTAACTCTTAGCCCTGACTCCTTCTACTCCTGCTCTGCCAGCCAAGTTAGGTGTCCCTGGGACTAGTGATGTGGATTCACCCGGACTGTTGGGATGGGGGGCTCTTGCTGCAGGTTTGAAGGCTGTCCCCAAGGAGATCTCCCCAGACACCACCCTCCTGGACCTGCAAAACAATGGCATCACTGAACTCAAGAAGGATGACTTCAAGGGACTCCAGCATCTCTATGTAAGACCCTTTCTCCCTTCCCTTCCAAGACTGGGGGCTCCTCTGGGTCTGGAGGCAAAAGAAAGGGAGGGTTCACCCCCCAGAGCCTGGTTATAAGTATGTCTGGGTGGTTTGGATGCCTGATTCTGCAGGTTAGAGGATCTGAATCCAAAACCCGTCTCTGATGCTTCTGTGTGACCTTAGGCAAGTCACTTCTCTTCCCTGGGTCTCAGCCTCCACCTACGTAAAATGAAGATGTTGGCCTGGATGGTTTCAGAGGTCTGAGCTCTGGCCCTGGAATCCATGTGGGGTAGCATGTCTGTATGTGCCTGTAAGGGGAGAGGAGAAGGATAGTCCCCTGCCTGTTCCCAGTCCTTTCATCTTGACCCCAGAGTTGAACTGTGGAACTGAGGGTGGCTGTACCCAGAAAGGTCCCCCTTGAGCAGGAATTTTCTCCTGAGCCTGGCTAATCAAGCCTCTGATCCCAATCTCCCTGCTGGCTTGTGGCTGAAGGTGAAGTCAAAGAGAGACTCCTGGCAGGCAGGCCAGCCCCCTGCGCCCCTGGGAACGGAGGGTGCACAGGTTAAAAACTCATTTTCTGCTGTTCTAGGACAATAGCAGGTTCAAATCTCTGCCCATGATCCCTGGGCCCAAATGGAGCCCTTCTCACTTTCCTAAATGGCACATTTTCTCTTATTACATGAGCCCCCTTCCCTCAACCCTGGGAAACAGGAGGGCCGTTGTTGTTGGGCCCAAGGGACAGAAGTGAGTTGTTGCCAGGGTCAGAGGCTTCCTAGATCTCACCAGAGCAGGTGCCTTCGAGGTAGGAGGAAGGGATGGAAAGGGCAGAAGGACGAGAGCTTCCTCCTCTTCGGCAAGCTTCCAGCTGAGGTTGGATCACCAAGTTGGCCAACCCTTGTGGGATATGTCAGGGAAGGGATACCGGATTTCCGTTGGGTTGACCTTGGAGGCTCTGTCCTTCTCATCTCAGGCGCTGGTGCTGGTGAATAACAAGATCTCCAAAATCCACCCGAAGGCCTTCAGCCCCCTTCGAAAGCTCCAGAAGCTCTACATCTCCAAGAACCACCTGGTGGAGATTCCCCCCAATCTGCCCAGCTCCCTGGTGGAACTGAGGGTCCATGACAACAAGATCAGGAAGGTGTCCAAGGCCGTATTCAGCGGGCTCAGAAACATGAACTGCATTGGTGAGTGGCTGGGCCTCCCCCCCCCCCCCACACACACACACACCCGCCCTTCACGTGGGCAGGAGGATGCCATCTTGGGCTCATCTGATGGGCCAGGAGACCCCCAGGGGTGAGAGTGTATCTGCCTGTGGGCTGTGAGACAAGGAGATAAAATTGTGTGTGTGTGTGTGTGTGTGTGTGTGTGTGTGTGTGTGTGTGGCCTCCCAGTGACCGCTCTTCGGGAAATCTTCACAAAGCCCAATCACATTATTCAAAGCAGAGGCCCTGGGGTGCTCCATCAATGCCTATTGATTCTTCATTTGCACGCAATTCTAATGAGCTTGTCCATCCGGTTTCCCTGACAACGGAAAATTAGAAACAGTAAATGATGTGGGGATGGGGGTGGGAGGAGGGGGGTGGTACCAGCACGCTGACAGCCGCGAGAAGCGATCACTGCTAGAATGACAATGAGGCCTGAGGGAGGAAAGCTCTGAGCAAAGCCCCGAGGGTCCTCACTCAAGCTCCAGGGCCTGGAGGAGACTCTCACTTTCAGCTTAGGACAGCTCCTGCCCGAGGCCTTTCTGTAGAGGAAGGCAGGGCTCAGGGTGTCTTCCAGATGGCTCGAGCCCACACAGCCTGCCTGAGCCTGGGCCTCTAACCCCACCCTGGGCCTTGGCTTCCTGGGGAGGAGAAGGGAGAGGAGAGAGATTCCAAAAGAGCTGTGCAGGGCCGGCCAGCCTCAAAGAGCTGAGGTGGAGGGCTGGAGGGCTGGGCAGCAACGCAGGAGGCCCCGGCTGGCTACTCAGGCTATGCCAAGGGGGCCCAGATGTCTGGGATGGGGAAGTTTGGGGGAGCTTCTCTGCCCCAGGCCCGGTCCCTCTGGCCTCCTCCTCTACCCGCCTCTCCTTTCCCTTCATCTCTTCTCCCTCTCCTCATCTTTTCTCAGAAACTTTCCCTCAGTTTCCCTTACTTGTCCTTGTCTCAGCTTGTCTCTCCTGCCTTTGCCGATGCCCTCAAGTTTAGTATTGGCTGCCAGGTGGCCACCAAAGGAAGATGAGCAGCTAGTTGGGGCCCTGGTGCTCCCTGAACACCCCAGGAGCTTGGGCCACACCCTGGCAAGCCATCTCAGCAGGGCTCAGGAGGAGATGTCTAACAGGGAGTGGGCAACTCAAGGAGCTCTCAGCAGGGAGTTTTCGGGGATGTCTCTAGGGGACACCCTCTGTAGGGAGGGGTCAGGGCATCGCAGCAGGGACCATCTCA
>NC_058136.1:71329767-71345248 GCF_016433145.1 Gracilinanus agilis | reverse complement strand
CCTTCCTCGCTCCCTCTCCGGTACGTTTACCCCTCCCCTCCCACCGCTGCTGCCAGTGGCCCAAGCTGCCAGGGGACTTAGCTGACTACAGCCATCTTGGGAAGGGGGCAAGAAGGGAAACGTCCCCTGGGACCATGACTGATGCCCAGCAGCCCCTCTGCTGTCTGTCCAGTCTGTCCAGAACTCCCTGTGCCTCCCTCTTAAAAACCCCTGCGTTTAGTGTATTCTGGTGCCAGAGGGCTCCAATATTTCTCTGTCTGTTCTTGTCAGGAAATCTTTCTTTCTCTTTATTCCCTGCTAAGGAGGACTCGGTGATTCTCTTTATAGCCCTATATACATACAGAAAGAACTCATGTATTTCAATTATAGATATTCTCTCCATTCATTTGACTAGAGAGGCTTTCATATAGAGTACAAATTAATACCTTTGTCGACATGGAATCTAGAGTTCCCAAACTTGTAGCTTAGTGAGGTATGATGAACCCCAAGTTTAGAAATAGTTTGTAGCTTGTGCTTGTTCCCTGTTCCCGAGAGAATCCACCCAGAAGGGAATCTCAGGCTAGCAGTTGCAGACTGAATAATGGACCCCAGGGTAAATGCTAAATACCCTTTTGTCCTAGGTAGTCTTCCCCATTGTATCAGAGACCCTGTCCCAGGAAACCGCACCTGGGCAAGAACTATCCTTTAGTATCCATTGTGTAAGCAGCCCCTTTCCCTACACCCTAGCCTCTAGCTATGATCCCTTTCTCTAGCTAGATTGTATCCTGTCAGTATAATGTCAATCATCTTCCCCAGCCCCTGGATCTTCCCAAATGGTATATAAGTTCCCCAATTTCCTTTGTTCAAAGGTGACTAATGATTTTTCTGGGTCTGAGGGTCCTAATTCTGGACACTTGTCCTGGGAAAGACTTTAGATATCCTCTACCCAGCCCTTCCATGTTACAGATGAGAAGGCTGAGGCCCAGAAAGTGATCTAGCACGTCATCTAGCACGGTGGCACTCCCAGGGGGATCAGGGAGCAGAGCGACGCAGTGTTCATTTAGACTCTGCACGAGGCACAGCTCTGCATAAGAGGCCAGGTAGCCCTGCTCCCCCTTTCCCTTGATGAAAGAGTGGTTCATGACTATTTAATAGTCCCACGTTTTTTCTAAGTTAACACCTTATATGTAGGAATATATGGAGAGCATATGACCACTCAGGCTTATGAAGACAGAGTACCACGGAGAAGTAATCACTTTCTTTTCACTTCTCTCCAGCCATACTCCCCTTCTCTCAGCTCATTTATAGGGCATTTACATTCCCTTTCCTTATAAAGCTCAGTAATCATTCTCTTTCTCTTCCTTAGTGTTTGACATATTCACTCTGTATTCCTACGGATAAATATGTATATTCTTTCTCTCCATATAAATGGAGGCTTACATCCTCTCTATGCATCTGAGTGTTCTTCTCTAGCCTTTGTATATCCCTGAAAGTATTCTATTGCTTCTCTCATCAGTGTACACAAAGCATAGCTCATACAGAGAATTGAGAGAGAGAATGTGTAGACTCACAGGAATATAGAGTGAATCACTCCTCATCAATGAAATGCTTATACATAAATAAAGACTGCATGAGTGTTCATGTATGTGAACACGGAGAATACTTGCACGGTCATATGTATGAGTTGTAAGAGAAGATACAGTATATTTATATATATATACATACATATATACAGGATGGTAGGGCTGATGAGAATTCACAATATAAATACATGAAGAGACTATAGAAATACTTGAATATATAGTTATATAGAGAGAATGGATCAGTGCTCAGACATGTCAAGATACCCACAGAAGGCCAGGATCCCCATCTAGGAGAAAATATGTCTGACTGTTCCACCGTCCTTTTCCATGAGATATTTCAAAGGAAGGGATGTTCTCAAACATTTTTGCCTTTGACTGCCTGATCTCTCCCCATCCTAAGACAGCAAGATGTTTCTGAAGGTCCCTTTGACACCCCTTTTGTATTATCACCACGATTTCTCACAGATGATGATAAAAGTTCTTATTGAAATGATAGTATTTAGGAGTGCACTAGTTGGTGTCTAATTATGGGAATATATATTTTTCTAATGTGTGTGTGTGTGTGTGTGTGTGTGTGTGTGTGTGCCCTTAAATATCCCCTTAAACCCCCCTTCTCTTGGTATATTCTGATACAGAAAGGCTCCAATATTGCCTCAGTCTAGTCATATCGGGAGTTGTCTTCCTTTTTCTCTCTCAATTCCTACTGGGGAGACTCTAATGACTCTCTTTACAATCCTCTATACAGAAATAATGAGTCTATTTCAGTTACATACATTCTCTATATTCATATAACGAGAGTCTCATATAAAGTATAAATCAATACTTCTCTGTATGAATACATGGACAATATATAGCAACAAACCTATTCATATGTGCGAAATAAGTGCTCATGTACTTTCTCTTTATTCCTCTAGAGGAGTACTCATACTTTTTTTTAAATCAAGTCATTTATATGATATATATATAAATATATATATATAATCTAACTCCTCATATACCCAAGCAAACATTCTCTTTATTCTTATGTATATAAGAATTCACATATTATATTTATATAATTTCTTCCATTAGTTCTAATTCTATTAGAATTAATCATTTATGCTCATTGGCTATGGGAAGGGGGGAGAAAGGAGGGAAGGGAAAGAATATGAAGCATGTAACTATGGAAAAATATTCTTAATTAATTAATTGAATGGAAATTTTAAAAAGAATTAATAATTCATTCTATTTATATATATATTTATATAAGTGCCCACATTCTCTCTTTCTATTCATATAGATGCATAGGCTTGAGCTCTCTCTCTCTATTCACATGTAGGACTTCTTCTCTATTCTCTCTAAATACCTGAAAGGATTCTACTTCTTATCTCCCTGAGATAGGATATAGGAAGGCTCCCACCGATATCCATAAAGAGTATCTCATTCCTCATAGATGGGAATACATGGAGAGAATAAGAATACTCATAGGGATAGGTATATAGAAGGATCGAGTCCTCGTTAATGAAGTACCTACATAAAAACATAGCCTACATGTCTTCATATATACATGAATAGAGAGAATACTTGAATAATGAGGGATGAGAGAAGACAGTGTATCTATAGACACTGACTACATAACTCTCATATAGACTGGCATTTAGAGAGCTTCAGCTGAACTCCGTAAATTCTTTAATATAGATCTATCTCATTTATATGTATTCTCTGCATTTGTATGACTATGAAGTTTGATATAGAACATTTATTAATACTTATGCATAAGAATATAGAGAGAATATGACAATTCACATATATGAGAACCTATAATCTATTCATAGATATGTAAATTCTCACACTCTTTTCCCTTCATTCCTCTCCAGGAGTATTCAAGATAGTCTATCAATTCATTTAGAGACTTTCTTTTATACTTTCTCTTTTCCCATAATCCTCACTAATCATTCTCACTAATCATTTCTCTTTTCCCATAATCCTCACTAATCATTATATCTATTTCTACATATATGAGTACTCACATATTCACTCGATAGGCATAGAAGTCTGGGTTGGGTGGACCCCCGCTGAGAACCGTTGCTCGGATATCAGAGCCCATCTTGTCTAGGCTGCAGTCCCACTACCCCCACCACCTCCCCATGCTCCACTGGCCCATTCCAGGCATCCCACTCATCCCTCTGCCTGGAGTCAGCTTCCCTGATCCCCCATCCCTCTTCTTGAGTTTATTTCTCCTTTTCAGCTTGCTCCCTCAGCCTCCATTTCCCCTCTGCCTCAATCCCTCTCTGATTTGTTTTCCTCTTTCCCTTTTCCTTTCCCTTCCCTCCCCCCTCCACCCCCGGACCCCACTGCAAGTGGCCCGAACTGCAGGAGGATTATCTGGCTGCTGTCATCCAGGGAGCCTGACACGGAGGGAGGATTTGATAATGCCTAGTCACCCTTTGCTGTCTATCCAGACGTCCCTCTGTTAAATTAGATATTTCCTCTGTCCATTCATGGCAGGGATTGCTTCTCCTTTCTCTTTTTTGATTCCTGCATAGGAGGACTCAGTGATTCTCTTTATATTCCTCTGTAGAGAAAGAACCAGTCTCCATTCCCTCCATTCATAGCAGGGTATAAATGAACACTTATATGAAGAATAGAGAGAGAGAACATATGCTAACTCGTATATATGAGGACAGAGAATATATTCAGATACAATTTCTCTCCTCCTCTTGCTTCCTCTATAGGAGTACTCGTATAGCCTTTTGAACAGTTCATTCGTAGTACCTATGCTTTCTATTTTCTCCTAAACCTTAGCAATCATTCCCTTTATTCCGAACTACACAAGTGCTCAAATATTCACTCTCTGTTCATATATATGTGCCCATATCCTCTCTCTCCCTATATAGATATGTGTAGGTTCTCTCTAGATTCACATAGAAGAGTTCTCCTATATCCTGTCTAAATACCTGAAAGGAATCTACTGCTTCTCCCCCGGGGAGAGGCTCTAGGAAGACTCCCACTGATGTCCACCTAGAGTATCTCATTCCTCATAGATGGGAATATAGAAATAGAATATATGAACTCATGGGCATAGGAACCTAAAGGGAATGAGCACTCATCAATGCAGGATTCACATATAAATAAAGGCTACAAGAGTGTTCATAAATGTGAACCAGGAAAGAGAATCCTGGGGAAATCCTATGTAAGAGATGCAAGAGACAGCATAGTATATTTATATATACTGAATGGGTGACTGGTCATCTCTATGGTCATATAGCATGATTATAGGGAAACACACACACACACACACACATATATATATATATTCATTTATTAATGTATAGACAAGATATCTGAGTCCTGAAATCTGAACAGCATTAGAGTCCAGAGAAGAATTCATAAGACGAATGTGTAAAGGGAGCATAGAAATACTGGAATATATATGTGCTTGTATATATATATCGAGAGAGAGAGAGAGAGAGAGCAGGGGAGTAAGAAAGATGCATTTCAAAATATCCACCAATGATAGGGTTCCTCTTCTATGAGGGGATATGACTGAATCTTCTTAGGGATGTATGAGTTTGTGTCTAAGTGTGGCAATGTGTGTGCATGTGTATGTCCATCCCATCCCTTGTTGGATCATTAGTTACAGGCTGGAACAAGTTAGACTGGAGTGGGTTTTCATGTAGTTCCCAATCGTTATGTTGTATTTTCCTTTAGATTTCTACTAAATACAGTAGTTCTTAGAATCACTTTAAGCCTAATAATGGAGAATTTATATCCCTCCAGGCAGAGCTGCCCTCCTATATGCCTGGACTCATTTCCCCAAATTATTTGGTTGGGCTCCTGATTCTGGCCTCATCTTCTTCCTCTCCAGGCTGTTAGCAGAAAGGACACGATGTTAGTGAGAGATATCCAAGAGACTGATCTCTATAGGTTAGGAGAGAAGCCCTTTCCCACTGGTTGGCAGAACCCAATAGATCTGCTTAGGGTGGGAAAGGAAAACAGATATAAGCTCCGGCCCAGGAGTCGTTATTAAGCAGGCTTCTTTGCCCACCCTGATTCTGCTGGCACCCTTCTGCAGCCCAAGCAGGTTCTTTTGCACAGCTTAAAATTCCTACTTCTGTTCTGGCCATCATCTCCACCTTCCTTCCCATCAATGAAAGTCCAACTGCCACTCAGCTCACTGGCACTAAACCTTTCTTGGCCCCTGAATCTTCAAGGCTCCCCTCCTTTTGCCAGTTCTTAGCGGCTTCTATTACATTCACAGTGTCAAAGGTACTCCTTCACCCTCCCCATCCTCCAACTGCCAGAGAGAATTCTCTGAGGGCAGGAAATAGGGGCCTTGCCTAGTCCCTGGAAAATGTTCAAAGAGGGCCCAGAATTAACCAGATTGGGGTTATCCCTCGATTTCACAAATGGAAGAACCCCATTCAGGGAAGGGTAGGAAATTTGCTCAGCCTCATCTCACTATCTCAGTGTCTGTCTCGGGCTGCTCCAAAGCATAGGGGCTTGCCCTTCAGTTAGCCTCTGGCTTGTACTTAAAGACTGCCAGTATCCCAACCTCTGTTGAGAATATTTCCAACTGTTTCTGGGGAGTGCCTTCCCAGGGAACTTCTTCCCATAAATCTTGGCTCTCAGAGGAGGCAGAAGCCAAGATTTAAGCCAGCTATCCTGGCTGGCAAGAGAGAGCTGGGTTTACAGGTCTGCTTCTGCTCCTTATTGGCTGTGTGACCTTGGCCAACCTCCTGTCCTGACCTTGACTTCACTTACGCTTTCTGTCAAATGAGTAGGTTGGCCTGAATAACCTTTGAGGTCTCTTTTAGCCCGCCATCCCATCCAATCCGTCAAGACGATTCAGACTCCATTCCCATATGCCTTCCCAGTCCCATGTCTCCTAGGCAACCAAATTCTTCAGATGAGAAAACTGCTAGTCTAATGCAGCCCCAAGCAGGAAGTTCAGCCTTTGTTCTATCTAAGTCTGAAGCCTGGAATAAAATCCACTGATCTTCTTGGACCTGTGTCATGAGCCACTGGAGTACCCCATCTCAAAGGGACTGTTGCAACTCAGAGACCTAGTGGATGTGGCATGGGCATCGTACTCCCAAAACTAGAGAAATGTTTCAGACAAACTATAAGCAGGGAAATTCCTTTGCTCCCTTCTATCCTTGTGACTCCTGCCCCAAAACATCTGACCCTGAGAAGATTATCCTCCTTGGATCATCCTTTAGATTCAAGATGGACAGAGAGATGCACTTCCAGGCTATGCCTTGATACCATCGGGTTGTTTCTAAGACATCTACCTGTCATGTCCCCTAAACTATGAGGGTCACCCCCTATGTCTTCAGGCAGCCCCTGGTCAGATGACCAAAACTCCCCCTGCCCATATCACTCTAGAGTCACGTCTTCAGGGTGGCACAAAGTCACATCTTCACTGTTGTAAAGAGTATAAAGACCCCAGAAATCATGTCGTCTGGGACAACAGCTTTCCACTTATGCTGTTCCCCCTAGGAAGTGATCTTCCACTTATGCCGTCCTTCTGGCCAGATTCAACATTACCTTCTAAATTAATAAATTTCTCTTTTTTTATTTTTAAGGTAAGTTTCGGAGTCTTGCATCCTTGTAAAAGGTACCCTTCCTGAGCCCAGGGCGTTCACCTCAAGCCCCCCACAACAGATGGGAGGTCAAGTTCCTATAGGTACTAGTTGGAGACCACTTCCCTACTTTGGGAACATGTCCAGGGATCTGGAGCTTGTGTTTCCTGGCCACTTGTCTCCCAAACTCAGGCAGCTGAGCTTCAGCTGGACTTTGGGCTGGCTCCCCGGGGTCCCTAGCCTCTCTAATATCTATTCACAGCTCTAGGGTGACCATCAGACGAGCAGAGCTGGATCCCATTTTGGTGGACCTCCTGCTGACAAGTGATAGATGGTGACATTAGTGCACATCTTGGTCAGGCAGGAGTCCTCCTCCCAGCCAACCTTGCCTCCCACCCATCGACCTCCACCAGGCATCAAACTCACTACTCTACCTAGAATCAGCTCCCCTTCCCCCTCCCCCCAACTCCCTCTCAGGCTCCATTTCCCCTCCTCCTCACTATCTCTCTGACTGGTTTTCCCCTCCCACACCAGCACTGTTGTAAGTAGCCTGAAGTGCCAGGGAGGTTATGGACTGCTGCAATCATGGGAGCCAGAAACAGAGGGAGAGGATCACAGAGACTCTGACTAATGCTCAGTGATCCTCTGTTTCTGTCCAGAAGTCCCTCTGTCCCCCTCCTAAATTCCCTTGGGCTTGGTATATTCTGATACAGGAGGGTTCAGATATTTCCTTGGTAGGTTCATGTCTGGGATTCCTCTTCCTTTTTCTCCTCTCCATTCCTGATTAGGAGAACTCAATGATTCTCTATATGATATTTCATTTCTAGATAGTCACTCTATTCCTACGACTATAGGTCTCTCATATAGAGTATAAATGAATACTTCTCTATATGAATAGGCAGAGAATATACGATGACTCATTTGTTCGAAGACAGAAAATGTAGAGTACACGGAGAACACATCATTTCTTGTACATGCGTTTACAGAGAATATGAAGACTTCTAGGTATTGAGTGAATAAGAACTCATCGATGTAATATTTACATGTAAATATAGACTACCTCAGTGCTTAAATATGTGAACAAGTAGGAGAGGATACTTGAAGACTCATATGTATTAGTCACAAAAGACAATTACGTAAATATGTCACTGAATATATGAATCTTCATATATGTGGGACTATATAGAGGGATTATAGGGCAACTGAGATATCTTCATTCTTCTGCAGAGAGCAGAGCTGAGTGCTGGGAGTCCAGAGCAGTATGGGAGTACAGAGGAGAATTCCTGCTATGAATATACAAAGAGAACATATCCATGCTGGACTAGATGAATAGAGACAATGGGGGAGTCCTCCTACATGCCTAAATACCCCTAGAAGATAGGCATCCTCACCCAGGAGGAGATGTTTGAATCTTCCATCATTCTTTCCCAAGAGAGTTTACAGAAGAATGATTCTTTTCAACCTCTTCTGCCTTGAGCTGTCCCATTTCTAAAGTCAGCAAGATGTTTCTGAAGGCACTTTGAGATCCCCACTGTATCCCCACCATGGTTCCTCATGGGTAATGATGTTTAAGATTCTTAATGAAGTAATAATATTGAGAGGTGCGCCGCTTTGTTTCTAAGTGTGAGACTGTGTGTCTTTCTTTGTGTGTGTGTGTGTGTGTCCTATCTTCCATCCATTGCTTGTTGGATCAGGAGTAATGGATTGGAATAGATCATATCAGAGTGGGTTTTAACTCTTTTGGTGTTGGTCTTTCCTTTACATTCCTAATAATGAGATAATGTGCTGGAATAAGATTGGGCCTATTCATGAAGTGCTTCTAACCCTCCTAGAGAAGATGCCCTCCTATAACCCTGGTCCCATTTTTACAAACAAGCAGGACTGGGCTCCTGCTTCTGGCCTCATCTTTTTCCTATCCAAGTTGTGTTCAACAGGGAGACAATGTTAGTGAGAAATGTCCCTGAGGTTAGGGAAGAAACCCTTTCTTCCTGGTTGTTAGTACCCCTCAGACCTGTCCAGAGTGGGAAAAGAAAGGGCAGACGAGAGGATATTATTCAGCAGGTTTCCTTTCCACCCTGATTCTCATAGCATCCCTCTGTAGGTCAAGCAGGTCCCTCTGCACAGCTTAAAATTCCCACCTCTGCTCTGTCCATCATCTCTACCTTCCTTCCATCAATGAAAGCCCAATTACTACTCAGCCCATCTTGACCCCTGTGTCTCTAAGGCTCCCCTCTTTTAACCAATTCTTGGCCACCTCTACCACATTCAGAATGTCAAAGGAGCTTCTCCTCACACACAGCAACCCCTCCAGACAGAGAATTCTTTGAAGGCAAGAAATAAGGACCTTGCCTAGCCTTCTACATCTAAGTACCAGGAAAATGTTCAAGGAGGGACCACAAAACCAGGTGGGTATCATTCATCTGATCTCACAAATGGAAGCAACCCATTTAGGGAAGGGCATGAAGTTTGCTCAGGTTCCCCCTGCTAAGTGCCCATCCCAGACTAGCACAAAACCTAGGGGCATGGTTGGTCCCTCACTTAACTCCTGGTTCATACCTGAAGACTGCCAGAATCTTTAGCTCTATGGGGAATTTCTTCATCTGCTTCTGGAGAGTGTCTTCTGGGGAACTTGGGCCCATGAAGTTTGGCTCCTAGAGGAGGTAGAGGCCAAGATGGAAGGAAGCTAGCCTGGGAGGCAAGACAGACCTGGGCTCACAGGTCAGCTTCTGTCCCTTCCTGGCCGTGTGACCTTGGCCAGGCCCCTGCCCTGCTCTTGACTTCACTTACCCTTTCTGTCAAATAAGGAGGTTGGCCCAGATGGCCTCTGAGGTCTCTTTCAGCCCTCTATCCCATGCAAAAATATAAACCTGTTCAGATTTCACCCCCACATCCTTTCCCCTGGCCAGTCAGCCCCCTCCAGCTGAGAAAACTCTGCCAGTCTATTGCTTTCCCTTGGGGCTGCCCCAAACCAGCAGGTTCCATCCTTGTTCTAAGCCTAAAGCCTGGAATCAGCCCGGGAGTCTCCCTGGCCCTGCCTCCTGAGCCACACATGTCCCCCATCTCTCGGGGACTGTCACAGCCCAGGGCCCCGGAGGGGTGGGAGGATGCAAGGCCCGGGGTCTGGAGGGATCCATAGAGGACCTTTTCCCTCCCCTGGGAGCTGTCTCAGGGGTCTGGGGCTTGTGCTTCCTGCCCACTTGTCTCCCAGATCAGACAGCTGAACTTTGGCTGAGTGTTGGCATCTATTTGCCTCTCCATTATCCTTTCGCAGGCCCAGGGACCAGCAGACAAGCCAGGCTGAGTCCAGGTTAGGTGGACCCCCTGCTGAGATCTGAAGGATGGTGACAGGCTGCAGCCCACCCCTCAACCCTCTGGGGCTCCATTTTCCTTCCTTTACTTGCTTTCTTAGGCTCCATTTCCCCACCCCCACTACAGCTGCTGCAAGTGTCTCAAGCTGCCAGTAGGGGTTAACAACAACCGACATCACCGGAGCCAGGAACCCAACGACCATGGCTGATGTCCAGGGGCCCTGCCCTGTCTGTGCAGACGTCCCTCTGTCACCCCTTTAAAGAGTCCTGGCCTTGGTTATTCTGATGCACAAGAGCTCCAATATGTATTCTGGCTATCCAATTCATTAATGTAAAAAGGGGTTAGGTGTGTGCTGAAATGTGGACATCATGGTAGTACTGAGGAAAATGCATAACCAACACGTAAAGAGAACATATCAATACTCAAACATATGGATAAGAGAGAGAGGGAATGGGTGAGCCAAAATGTCAACATGTCAAAACACCCACAGAACACAGGACTACTCATCCAGCAGGAGAGAGGCGCAAATCTTGCACCATCTTTTTTCCATGAGATTTTTCCATAGAAAATAATGTTTTCAACCTGTTTTGCCTTTGGCTGTCCCGTGGCTCTCCTTCCTCAAGTCAGTAGGTGTTTGTGAAGGCCCTTTTGAGACCCACCTCTTTGTCTCTTCACTGTGATAACTAATGGATAAATAGTAAAATTCTTAATGAAATGAATGATCCTATTAAGGGCTGCACGAGTGTGTGTGAGTATGAGAGTGTATGTGTCGTCCCCTCCATCCCATCACTTGTTGGATCCTTGGCAAGAAGTTGGAATAGGTCAGATTCGAGGGGGTTTTCAACTGGGCCACAATTGTTGTGTTTTATTTCCCCGTAGATTTCTATTAACTATAGTATTTGCTAGAAGAAGTTTGACAAAGTGCTTATAACCTTCCTCGTGAAGTTGCTCGCCCATATTCCTGGCCTCAAGTTTACAAGGTATTAGACTGGACTCCTGATTCTGGCCTTCTCTTCCTTTTCAGGCTATTGGAAGCAAGGAATAAAATGGAAGTGGGAGAAGCTGATCTTGGTTGAGGGAGAACCCTTCTCCTTCTGGTTGACAGAATTCCACAGACCTACCCAAGGTGTGAAAGGAAGGGGCACATGAGCTCTGAGTCAAGGGGTGGTTATTCAACAGATTTCTGCCTTTATCCTAATGCTCCCAGAACCCTTGTGTATCCCAAGAAGGTCCCCTTGCACAGCTTAAATACCCATCTCTGTTCTGTCCATCATCTCCATCTTCCTTCTCAGTGATGAAAGCCCAAACTGCCTCAATCCACTTCCATCAAGCCTTTCTTGACCCCTGCCTCTTCAAGGTTCCCCCTCCTTTGGTGACTCTTGGCCACCACTACCACATTTAACATATCTAAGAAACTCCTTCAACCCCCCACTGCAAAAGGGCAGAAAACAGGGGCCTTCCCTAGTCTACTATTTGTAAGCCCAAGGAAAATTTTCATGGAAGACTCAGAAGGAACCGGGTAGGTGTCATTCTTCTGTTTTCAGGAAAGGAACAAACTTATTCAGAGAAGAACATGGGATTTGTTCAGGTGGGCCATGCCAAGTGGATAAACCAGCCTGGCTCAAAGCCCAGGGGCTTGGTTGGTCCCTCACTTAACCCCTGGTTCAAACCTGAAGACCCTAGCTCTATGGAGAATTTCTCCACCTGTTTCTGAGAGTGCCTTCTGGGGAACTTGGGCCCATGAAACTTGGCTCTCCAGAGAAGCAGACACCAAGATGTAAGCTAGTGAGCCTGGCAGACAAGAGAGAGCTGGGCTCAAAGACCTGTTTCTGCCCCTTATTGGTAGAGCCAAGCTCCTGCCCTGCTCTTGATTTCACTTACCCTGTCTCTCAAATGAGAAGGTTGGACTAGATAACTTCTGAGGTCTTTTTTAGGCCTCCATCCCATCCAAATCTACAGCCCAGCTCAGACTCCATTGCCTTCCTATCCATTCCTTCCCCCCACCCCAGTATCCCAGCCTAACGGTCTCCTCCTGCTGAGAAAACTCTGCTAAGTCTAATGCTTTCCCTGTGGCTCGTAGATTGATGACATAACACTAGGCAAGGTCCCTATTTCAATACCACCCTTAGAGAACTCCCTGACTGGAAGGTGACAGGGTGAAGGAGTGCATTTGATATGTTGAACAGAGGAGGCCAGTCTTAGAGAGGCAAGGATCAAGAAAGGCTTGGAGGGATGTGGACTGAGTAGCAGTTGGGCTTTTGTTGATGGGTGGAGGTTTTGGATAGAAGAGAGGTGAGGATGTCTAACTGTGCAAAGGGACCTGCTGGAGTTGCAGAAGGGTGCAGTGGGAATCAAGGTAGGGAAGCAAAATAGAACAACGAGCCCTTGATCAGGGATCATGTCAGTGAGGTTCTGCCAGCCAGGGGGACAGGGCTTCTTCCCCAACCTACAAAGATCAGCCTCATGGACATCCCTCATTCACACTGTTTCTCTGCTCCCCGAAAAGGAAGGAGACAAGGTCAGAAGCAGGAGCCCAATCCAGCTGTTTATGCAAATGGGACAAGGAAGAGAAGAGGGCAACTTTCCCAGCAGGACTATCAGTGCTTTGTCAATAGGACCAAAGTTATGCCAGGAAGTACTCTCATTAATAGGAGAATATCTCATGACTCCTACTGATGTACACAGAGAGTGTGTCATCGCACACATCCAACAATCCACAGAGAGACAATATGCATTCCCAAAGGGAGAAGCATCTAAAGCTAATGAGTGCTCACGTAGGATGAGAGGACAACTTCCTAAATATATGAATAATAAGACATATGAATCACAAGAGAAATGGAATCCATTTGTATACACTGAATATATGATTGCTCAGAGATCTGTGAAGATGGAGAGAGAATACAGAGGAACTCCTATATATGTTTACAAATGTATAGGGAGGGTTTTTGACTGCTGAAGTCTAAACAGCAAAGGAGTACAGAGAGTTCCCATCAGGAATATACAGAAAACATAGCAATGCTTGAATATGTGGAGAAAGAGAGAAAATGGCTGAGCCCTCATCCTTGTCTAAATTACCTATAAAAATTGGGACCCTCATTTAAGGGATGAATCATATTCTCATCCCGTTTTTCCTTTGACTAACCCCCTCCTCCTCTTCCTAAGTCACGCAGCTATTTCTAAAGGCTCTTTTGAAATCCTCTTTGCTCTCCTCACCATGGTTACTAATGGATAGCGAGCAAAATGTTTTGAAATTATTGTATTAAGGGCTGCACGATTTTTTTCTGTGTGGGAGTGTGCATCTTTCTATGTGTCAGTGTGTGTGCCCTATCTTCTATTCAGTCACGTGTATCATTGTGAACAAGTTGGAATGGGTCCCATTGGAGTGGGATTTAAAGAATGTGACACCATTTTGTGTTGTGTTTTCCTTTAGATTTTTATTCACTACATTATTTGTTGGAATAAGTCTGGGTCTGCTGATGAAGTGCTCATAGCCCTCCTGGGGAAGTTGCCCTCCTATATTCCTGTCTTTGTTTTGTAAAACAGTTGGATTGGGCTCCTGCTTCTGGCCTCATCTTTCTCTTTGGGCTGTTTGCAACCGGGAGTCAGTGGTGGTGAGAGATGTCCCTGAAGCTGATTTCTGCAGATTGGGGGAGAATCCTACTCCTCCTGGTTGGCAAATTCCCACAGACCTGCCCAGGGTGGCACGTGAGCTCTGGTCAAGAGCTGCTATTCAGTAGGCTTCCTTCCTTTCCCTGATTTCCCTAGCACTCTTCTGCAGCCCAAGCAGGTCCCTTTGCACAGCTTAAAATTCTCACTTCTGTTCTGTCCATCATCTCCACCTTTCTTCTCATCAATGAAAGCCCAGTTGTCACTGAGTCCACTTTCATCAAGTCTTTCTTGATCCCTGACTCTCCAAGGCTCCCCTCCTTTGACCAACTCTCTGCCATCATTACCATGTTCAGAATATCAAAGGCACTCCTTTACCTACTCCCACCTCTCATTCCCATATTCTAGACAAGGTATTCTGTGAGGGCAGGAAATAGGGACCTTACCTGAACTTCTACCCATAAGCCCCAGAAAAATGATCAAGGGAGTCCCAGCATGAACCAGACATCTCCTTGATTTCCCAGATGGTAGGAGCCCATTCAGAAGAACATAGTATTTGGTCAGGCTCCCCCTACTAAGTAGCCATCCCACTTTGACCCCAAAGCCCAGGGTATTGGTTGGTCCTTCACTTAACCCCTGGTTCACACCTTAGGACTTCCAGAGTCTCTAGATCTATGGGGGAGTCCTCCACATGCTTCTGGGGAGTGTCTTTCCAGAGAATTTGGGTCCATTAAGCTTGGCTCTCAGAGGAGGTAGAGGCCAAGGTTCAAGGCAGCTAGACTGGCAGGCAAGATTGGTCCCACAGATCTGTTTCTGCCTTTTACTGGCTGTGTGACCTTGATCAAGCCCCTGCCCTGTTCTTGACCTCATTTAGCCTTTCTGTCAAATGAGGAGGTTAGCCCAGATGACCTCAGAGGTCTCTTTCAGCCCTCCATCCCGTCCAAACCTAGAGTCCCACTCAAACTCCAAGCCCATGTCCCTTCCTCACATCCCTCCTCCAGCCCCCCAGCCCCCTCCCTCCGGGAAAACTCTGCCCGTCTATTGCTTTCCCTTGGGGCAGCCCCGAACCAGCAGGTTCTGTCCTTGTTCTGAGCCTAAAGCCTGGAATCAGTCCAGGACTCTCCCTGGCCCCACCTCATGAGCCACACGTGTCCCCCATCTCTCGGGGACTGTCACAGCCCAGAGCCCCAGTGGGGTGGGAGGGTGCAAGGCCCAGGGTCTGCAGGGACCAGCAGGGGACCTTTTCCCTCTCCTGAGAGCTGTCCCAGGTCCGCGCTTTGTGCTTCCTGCCCTCTTGTCTCCCAGGTTCAAGTAGCTGAGCCTGGCCTGGGCTTTGGGTGGGTACACAGCATCTGTCTCTGGGCAGTAGCCATTCTCAGCCAGAGGGGGAGCCGCAGCCGAGCGGGACTGAGCCCAGGCTAGGCACCCACCCCACCCCCC
>NC_058136.1:71307424-71329267 GCF_016433145.1 Gracilinanus agilis | reverse complement strand
TGAAGAGATCAGCTCAAGGACATCTCTCACTAACATTGTCTCCCTGATTGCAAAAAGATTGAAGGGGGAAAGAAGACACCAGAAGCAGTAGCCCAGTCTAATTTGTAAGTACAAATGGGACCAGGAATATATAAAGGCAACTTCCGTAGGAGAGAACTATACGCATTTTATCAACAAGCCCAAAACTTATGCCAGCAATTACTCTAGTGAATCGAAATCTTAAGGGAAAACAAAACACAATAAAATGGATGTGAGGTCTACATAAATCCACACTACAGTGTGACCAAGGATCCATCCAACTCTAGAAATGGGAGAGAAGGTAGGAGACACACACACAAATATTCACACTGACACAGAGATAGATACAGGCTTTCACACTAGATACACAGTACTGTGCCCCTAAAATTCAATCATTTCAAAAGGAATTTTCATTGATATTCTTCAGAAATCACTGAAAGAAGACTAAAGTGGATGTCAAAAGGGCCTTTGGAAATGTCTGCCTGAATTAGGAGGAGAGACGAGGAAGCCAAAAGGAAAGGGAGTTGAGCATACTGATTCCTCTGGAAAATCCCAAGGAAGAGGTTGGTGGAAGGCTCTGATATATCATCCCCTAGAGCAGGATCCCTGTGTTTTCTGGTTATTTAGACATGGAGGAGCACCCAGCCATTCTCCCTTCCCTCACTTATTCAGGTATTGCTGTGTTCTCTCTATGAATTCATTTTAGGAATTCTCCTCTATACCCCCTTGGTGTGTCCAGAATTCAGTTCAGCCCTGACCAGTCCTTTCAAGGCATTAATAACTCCCTGTGTGATCTATGCAGCCCACTGGTAGGAAAACTCCTGTATTTGGGATGTGGAGATTCATTGTTTTCTCTCTTGGGAAACACTGTTCTTTTTCTCTTTGATTATATATATATATATATATATATTTCATTTAGATTCCTCTTCCTGTTATCCACATGTTCTCTCTTTACTCCCATATGTGAGGAGTGAGATAATGTCTGTGGACACCAATGGAAGGCTTCCAAAGCCCATCCCAGGGAGAGAGGAAGCAGAATCCTTTCAGATATACAGAGAGGAGAGAGGGGAGCCCATGTATTAATCAGAGAGAGGAGGATAAACTCTATCGAGCTATCTATTTATCTCTGAAGAGAGAACATCTGTAGTTATATAAGAATAGAGAGAGAATCTGTGAGTGCCTAGAGATGGAAGAGGAAGGAGAAGGGTGATTGGTGAGGTTTCTGAGGACAGAGGATGTGTAAGTAATGGAAATGAATTGAAAGAATCAATATAAGTTATGCTGTGGAAAGGACTAAGGAAAGGAGGAGGGGGCAGCCTGTGGACCTAGAAATGAGAAAATATTCTCTTTCCTCATACACAGGAGATGTCATATATTCTCTGAGTTTTCATACACACAAATGTTCTTTTATACTATAAGAGACTCCAGAGTCATAGGAATGTAGAGAATAAAATGATATATAAATGAAACGGGACCTATCATTCTGTATTGTATGGCCAAACACTGAGGTCTCCTGAGCAGGAAGACAAAGGGAGATGAGAATAGTCTGATGACACAATGACCCCATTACATCATAATATGCTGACTGTGGGGATAGGGTTACAAGAGGTGGCAGAGGTGTAGGGATAGAGACAGTCCTGGGGCTCTGGTCATCCATCACAGTCCCTGAAGTCATCACTTCCTTGCCAGGCTCCCTGGAGGGAACAGAAGTAAGGAATCACTATCTCCCCTCACCCTCAAGGAGCCCACCCCGTAGGTACCACTTCTAGCACTGATGCTGAGGGAGGGGAAAAGGAGGTGGGGAGGGTGAATGACTGAAAGAAAATAGAGCCTGTGAGAGGGGCATTCACTGCTGGCAGATGGTGACTGAGATACCCAGTGGGAGATTGTGGAGACTGGGGCAGGGTTGTTGCAATATCCAGGAGCACGGCCTTACCAAGATGGAAAATGACATCACTGCCCACCTGGCCTCTGCTGGAAAAGGAGGTAAGAAGAGGAGAGTCTGCTAGACTGGACTCATCTCCTCCTGGCTGCTTGTCCCCCTAGGGCTACTAAAGGATGTCAAGAGAGAGAAAGATCCAAAATTCTACTCAAAGGCCACACTGAAGATAAGTTGACAGACACGTAATCCGGAAACTCAAACCACAGACTGCTGAATTCAGTCCCCAGGGAAAGAAATAATCCCTGCTGATCCCTCCAGAACCATGACTTTCAAATCTCAGGTGAGACAGTATCTGTAGGATGAGGGACATCTGGGGAGGCTTAGGAGGAAGATCCAGAGAGACTCAAGGACTTGACTCCAGGCTTTAGGCATAGAACATGGAATGAAGTAGCTGGACAGGGGCTGGTCCAACAAAATGCATTAGACTGTGGCAGTATTTTTGTCATAGAGGGAGGAGGCTGTTTGGGTGAAGCTTGAGCTGGGAAGGGATGTAGGAGAGGAGTAGTCTGAAGGAGCTGATAGGTTTGGGTGGCCTGGAGGCTGGAAGAGATTTCAGAAATCATCTGGTCCAACCTCCTCATTTGACAGAAAGGGCTAAGTGAAGTCAAGAAGAGGGGAAGGTGCTTGGTCTCAGTTACACAGATAGGAAGGGAAGAGGCAAAAGCAGGTCCTGAGTCCAGGATTCTATCTGCCAAGCTAGCTGACTCACATCATGGCAGCTACCTCTTCCAAAGCCAGGCTTCATAGACTCAGGTTCCCTCAGAAATAGGTGGAAAATTTTCCCATAGAGCCAGGACTTCTGGGAATCTTCAGTAAAGGAGAAGAGATCAAGTGAGGGGCTTTGAATCAGCCCAGGGTGAAAGTGGTGCCCTTCCCTGAATTTCTTTCATTTAGGGAAATGGGAAATTGTCCATCCCTCTCATATTTGTTACCTTCCTTGAACATTATGCTGGTGTTTAGAGGTAGAAGCCTAGGCAAGGTCCATCATTCTGATCTCAGAGAATTACTCCTCTGGAGTCTCAGCTGCTGAAGGAGTTGTTGGACAATATGAATGGGGTAGAAATGGGCAAAGATGGTTACCATAGAGACACAGGGATCAAGAAAGACTTGGTAGATATGGGCTGACAATCATTTGGGCTTTTAATAATCACATGGAAAGTGTATATCATTGACAACAAAGGTGGGACTTGGAAGATGATCAAAGGAATCAGGTTGCAGAAGTGTGCTATGGGGGGAAATCAGGGTGGGGATGGAAGCCTGCTGAATCACAATCCCTGGTTTGGAGCTCAAGGGCCCCTTCATTCCTTACCCAGGGCTGATCTTGGGAGTTCTGCCAACCAGGGGGAGAAGGCTTCTGCTGCAGCCTGCCAGGATCAACATTATGGACAATATCCCATTAACATTGTCTCTCTGTTGCCAACAGCCTGAAGACAAAGAAGATGAGGCATGAAGCAGGGGTCCAGTGCAGTTATTTGTAAAATTGGGACCAGGAATATAAGAGCATCCTGCCCAGGAAGGCTGCAGGCACTTCATTAATAGGCCACACTAATACCTGCAGAGTCTCTAGTTAATAGAAATCTAAAAGAAAGCACAGAGCAAAAGGTGGCTCCACTCCAAGCTGACATCTTCCAACCTGTTACCATGGATCCAACAAATGTTGCAATGCCGCATGAGATACTCACCCATAAATACCACACACACACTGGCCCAGCCACACACACAGAGAACACACTTCCACACCTACATGCAAATTCTTGTTCCCCCAAATCATTTCACCCATATGCCTTTGCTATTATGGAGGCAGAAGCACAAAGGGATTTCACAAAGGGACTTTCAGACACACAGGCCTGACTGAAGCAGAAGAAGAGTTGTGGCAACCCAAAGCAATGCAGGTTGGCAACTTTCCTTCCTATGGAAAGGGATGATAGCAGAGTCAGACATCTCTCCTCCCAGGTGAGCTTCCCTTCTTTGCTTATTGAGACCTGAATGAGTTCTCCCCCATGTCCCCCCACAGCCATAGACTGCAATGTGAGAGGAGGGTCTCTTTAGATATTTGTATTCTGAATTCTCTTCTGCATTCACCTGCTATTCAGATCTGAGCTGCGATGTGAGGGGGAGGCAAAATTGAGGCCTGGGCAGGGCTGGATACTGGGGAGTGAGGAGCTGAGGCAGAGGGGACAAGACTGCCTGGTGTGGCTGATGGAGAAGGGGCGGGGTTGAGGCAGGAGCGCTGTCCAAGGTGAGCACTGAAGTCACAGGCCATCTGCCTCTAGGCTCCACTAGGCTGCGGCTCCCCCTCTGGCTGAGAATGGCTACTGCACAGAGACAGATGCTGTGTACCCGCCCAAAGCACAGCACAGGCTCAGCTACCCCAACCTGGGAGACAGGAGGGCAGGAAGCACAAGCCTCGAACCTGGGACAGCTCCCAGGAGAGAGAAAAAGGTCCCCTACTGATCCCTGCAGACCCTGGGCCTTGCACCACCCAACCCCCTGGGGCTCTGGGCTGTGACAGTCCCCGAGAGATGGGGGACACGTGTGGCTCATGAGGTGGGGCCAGGGAGACTCCAGGGCTGATTCCAGGCTTTAGGCTCAGAACAAGGCCTGAACCTGCTGGTTGGGGGCTGCCCCAAGGAAAGCATTAGACTAGCAGAGGCAGGTGGGGAAGGGATGTGGCTTTGCAGTCTGAAGGGGCTTTTGTATGTTTGGTTGGGATGGAGGGACTGAAAGAGACCTCAGAGGTCATGTGGGCCAACCTCCTCATGTGACAAAAAGGGTAAGTGAAGGTCAAGCACAACGTAGGGGCTTGGCCAGGGTGTGGCATCCAGTAAGACACAGAAGCACATCTGAGAGCCCAAGTTTCCCATGGCTGCCAGGCTACCATAAGTCTTGGCTTCTACATCCTGTGACAGTTAAGCATCATGGGTTGAGGTTCCCTGGGAAGGCACTCCACAAAAGCAAGAGGGGTCTGGCAGGCTTTTTATTTAACCCAGGACCTAAGTAAGGAACCAAGCAAATGCCTGGGCTTTGGGTCAGTCTGTGATGGAAGAGTGAACCAGAGCAAATCCCATGCCTTTACCTGAATGGGATTCTTCCATTTCTGAAATCAGGGGGATGACCCACACCTGGGCCCTCCTTAACATTTTCCTAGGCTTTATAGTAGATATCTAGGCAAGCTCTCTATTTCCCACCCTTAGAGAATTCCCTGTCCAGAAGGTGAAGTGGTTAAAGATTGCCTTTGATATGGTGAATGTAGTAGATGTGGGTAAGAACTGGCCAAAGGAAGATGACCTTGGAGAAGCAGAGGCTAAAATGGTTTCATCTAGAGGTGGGCTAAATGGCAGGTTGTCTTGAGGAGGAAGGTGGAGATGATGGACAGAATAGAAGCAGGATATTTAAGGGGATCTTTTTGGTATTCCGAAGGGGAATAGGGGCATCAGGTTGGGAAGAAAACCTGCTGAATAGCAAGCAGCCCTTTGAGCAGAACTCATGTGTCCTTTCCTTTACCACATTGAGCAAGTATGTGTGGTTCTGCCAACGAAAGGGAGAGGGCTTCTCCCCCAAATTGGAAATAGCAGCCTCATGGACATCTCTCACTCATATTGTCTTCCTTCTGCCAACATCCAGAAGAAGAAGAAGATGGGACCAGAAGCAGCAGGAGCCCAGTGCAACTCTTAGCAAAAATGTGGTCAGGAACATAGGAGGTCAACTTCCCCAGGAGGGCTATAAACACTTCATCCACAGACCCAGACTTAATGCCAGCAAATACTCGAGTTAATAGAAATCTAAAGAGAAGACCACACACAAAGCAGTGCCCTCTATTAAAGCCCACTCCACTCTGACCTATTCCAGCATGTCACCAACAAGTGATGGGATGGAAGGTAGGACCCACATACACACACAGAGACTCTCACACATAGAAAGACCCACACTCCCACACTTGGACACAAGCTAGTGCACCCTTATATACAAATATCTCATAAGGAATTTCCATTGTTATCCATGAATCTTGGTAAGGAGTCCATAGGGAGCCTCAAGAAGACCTCCAGAAATATCTGACTGACATGAAAGGAGAGAGATCAGGCAGGCAAAGGGAAAACTGAGGGAGAACCTGCATTCTTATGGAAAATCTCAGGGGAAAGGATGGTGGATGATTGAGGCACATCTAGATGAGAATCCCCCCTTCTCCTTTAGTTATTTAGAAGTGCATGAGTTACTTGGCCATTCCCTCTCTTTATTCAAACATGTTTCCTCCTAGATGAGGATCCCTACTTCCTGTGGGTATCCAGACACATGAACCCCTTGGCCATTGCCTTTATAATTCCATATAACCTAGTATTGGCACTTCCCCTTATACACTCACAGAATGGATTCTCTTCTGGGCTCCCAGGTTTCTGCACTCTGATAGGCTCTCTATCCATCATGAATAGATGTGACTGCCTCTAGATTGTCTCCCCCACGTATATGACAGTCATGTATTCAGTACTCTCACTGGTGACTCACACCAGTGATTATCCCAATGTTCTCTCTGTTCACAGGTAAGAACACTCTGGCACTCTTTCCTCATGTAGGAGTACTCCATATTCACTCCATATTCCTGTACTTGTGACTCAGTTTCTCCTCTCTCCCAATGCCTGTCTCTGAGGAATGATATCTCTCTGGGTACCTCTGTAGGAGTCTTCCTGTGTTCTGACATGGGGACAGAAGCAGGAGAATCCTTAGAGAGAGAGGATGGAGAACCCTTGTCTGTGAATAGAGAGGATGTCAGCCTGCACCTAGATAGGGAGAGAGAACAGGAGAACGTCTCTGCATGGAGCCATGACTAGAGAGTGAATATGGGAGCACTCCTGGGCCTAGGAACAGAGAGGCTGATTACTGAGACTTGGGGGAAACTAGGAGGTGGGAGTCCTGTAAATGAACTGATAGAAGGAACATGGGAGAAATGCTAGAGAGGAATGAAGAGGGAGAGCAGGAGGGCTCCTGAGCATATGAATGGATTCTCTGTCCTTGTATATACATGAGAATGTCATGCTCATGTGCAGAAATATTTAGGTTCTATAGGAGGGACTGGAGCCATGGGAATACAGAGGATATCTAGAGGTGAACTACACCCATTCTTTCTCTGTGGAGGATTATACAGGGAATCCCTGAGGCTGCCTGAGCAGAAATAGAGAAAGGCAGCAGCCATCATGGAAGCCACCAGAGCACAGCAAGCCCAAAGGGGCTTTCGAAGGGGGTGACACAGGGACGTCTGGACACACAGAGGGGCCCCAGGCATCCATCACGGACCCTGTGCCCCCCTCCCTCCATGCCGGGCTCCCGGGATGGCCACAGTCTGTAACACCCCCTCCCCCCCTTCCTTTCAGTTCAGGACATTTGCAGCAATGAAGGTGGGGGCGAGGANCAATAACGCTCCTGTGGTTCTTACCCTCTGTGCTTGGCTCCCGGGAAGGCCACAGTCTGTAACACCCGCCACCCCTCCCCTGTAGCTCAGTGCACTTGCAGCAGCGAAGGTGGGGGCGAGGAGATGAGCTGGAAGTGGGTGTGTGGGAGAGCTGACACGAAGCCCACGCAGGGAGCAGGGCAGAGGGGCGCGAGAAGGGCTGAGGGAGGTGCAGACGGGTGGGGGCGATGCCCGTTGGGGGCTGATGGAGCGGGGCGGGGGTTGACGCAGGAGCGCTGCAGAATGTCCAAGCCCTGACGTCACTGGCCATCCGCTCTCAGCGGGGGGATGTGGGGGTGGGGCTGCGTAGCCCGAACTCAGCTCCGCTCCGCTGCGGCTCGCCCTCTGGCTGAGAGTGGTTACTGCACAGGAGACATGCAGGGGATGTGCCCAAAGCTCAGCCCAGGCTCTGCCGCCTGAACCTGGGAGTCACGTGGGCAGGAAGCACAAGGAGCGAACCTGGGACAGCTCCCAGGAGAGGGAAAGGGTTCCATACTGGTCCCTCCAGACCCTTGGCCTCGCACCCCCCATCTCTCGAGGCTCTGGGCTATGTCAGTCCCCGCGGGGGACACGTGTGGCTCAGGATGCAGGACCAGGAAGACCATGGGTTATACCCGCTGGTTGGGGGCTGCCCCAAGGGAAAGCATTGGAATGGCAATTTTCTCAGCGGGAGGGGGCTGGTTGACTGTGAGAGGAGGATGGGAAAGAGATGTGGTGGGGGTGGAGTCTGAATGGGCATTCATTGAATGCATGAATGCAGGTTTCAATGGGATGGAGGGCTAAAAGAGATCTCAAATGTAATCTGGCCCAACTTCATTTGACAGAAAGGATCAATGAAGTCAAGAGTAGGGCAGGGACTTAGCCAATGCCACACAGACAGTAAGGGGCAGAAGCACGCCTTCAGGTCACATCTCTCTTCCTGCCAGGATAGCTGTTTTACATTTTGGTATCAACATCCTCTGACAGCCAAGCATCATGGACCCAAGTTCTCTGGAACAGACTCCACAAAAGCTGATGCAGAAATTTCTCAAAGAGGAAGGCATTCTGGGAGGCTTTAGACTTCAATCAGGGATTGAGAGAAGAGCCCAACAAGACTCTGGGCTTTGGATAGACACTTAGCAAGGTAAGCCTGAGTAAATCCCATGTTCTTCCTCACATGGCTTTCCTCCACTTTTGAAGTCATAGGATGACCCCTACATGGTGCCCTCAGGGTCCCCCTTGAACATTTTCATGAGAAGTGTAGGTAGAAGGCTAGATCAAGTTTTCATCTCCTGCCCTCAGAGAAATCTCTATCTGGGAGGGGGCGTGCTGTGTGTGTGAAGGAGGACCTTTGACATGCTGAATCTGGTGGAGGTGGCCAAGAGTTGGCTAAAGGAGAGGAGCCTTGGAGAGGCAGGGATCAAGATGGGCTGTGGGGCTGAGTGACAGTTGGGCTTTCACTAATGGAAGGAAGGTGGAAAAGATGGACAGAGAGGGCTTTCACTAATGGAAGGAAGGTGGAAAAGATGGACAGAGAAGAAGTGGGAGTTTTGAGCTGTAGCAAAGAACTTGCTTGGGCTACAGAAGGGTGCTGGGGGAATCTGGGTGGGATCAGAGGCCTTCCAAATAGCAAACCCTCAATCAGAGCTCATGTGTCCTATTTTCCAATCCATCACTTTTAAGATCATTGGTAACAAGTAGGAAGAAATCAGATTAGAATGGGTCAAAATACAGCCCACTACTTTTTGTGTTGTACTTTCCTTTATATTTCTATTAGCTGAAGACTTTGCTGGAATCAATTTGGGCTTGTTGATGTTGAGCCCTCCTGGGGAAGATGTTCCCCTATATTCTTGGTCTCCTTCCTACATACAATTGGATTGGGCTTCTGCTGGTCTCATCTTCCTCTACAGCCTTTTAAGGAACAGAGAGACAATGTTAGTGAGAGATAATCTATGAAGCTAATCTTTGTAGGTTAGGGGAGAAACTCTCTCCAACTAGGATTTTCACAGGCATATCTATCTTCCTAAGTGTCTATCAAAGGTTGTCCCAAAGGGTGAAAGGCAAAAAGCAAAAACTTATTCCAGCAAACACCCTAATTAGTAGAATTCTAAAGAAAGCAAAACACAAAAAGTAGCAGATACCCTCTAAATCCACTCCAATCTGACCTCTTCCAGTGTGTTGACAATGATCCAAAAAGTGAAGGGATGGAAGATAGGAAACACACACCACACACACACACACACACACACACACACACACACACACACACAAGACTAGAGGGGGAATGTGGGAATTTTCATATCCATAGCAACAGAGAGAATAATAGAATGAGGTTGAGGCAATAGAAAGAGTAAACTCAATAAATGAGGAGATAGAAAGAATATCTGAGAACTCCTGCAGTGGAATGAAGGGAAAGGAGGGCAGGACTTATCTTGAGCTGTGTTTATTATCAGTTCCCATAAAAGGGAGCTGTGAAATATTCTGTGTCTACAAAAGTATCCTCTTCATCAGAATCTAGAGACTTGGGAATGAAGAGAATATGCTGATGTGTAAATGAAATGAGTCCAATCTTTTTGTATATAGGTTTATATAGTCAATCACCGAAGTCTCCTGAGCAGAAAAGGAAGGGGAAATGCAGAGGAGCCCCTGCAATGAATAGTGTGAGGACACAAAGACCCCATTACATCATAATATCCTGATTAGGAGGGGTTATAAAGGAAAAGTGGAGCAAAAAGATATTGAGACAGAGAGCCCAGGAGCTCTGGCAATCCATCAAAGTCCTGTCATCATCTCCCTCCTTGCCAGGCTCCTTGGAGAGCAAAAGTAAGGGATCCCCATATTCCCTTTCCCTCCTGAGCAACCCCCACACTTAGGCACCTAGGAGTCTGTTGTAGCAACAATGGTAGAGGAGGGGAAGGGGAGAGGTGAAATGGTGGCCAATAGTGTCGGGGTGAGAGGAGCACTGACTCCTGGAAGAAATGTGAGTGGGATGCCCAGTGGGGCACCATGGAGATTTGGGCAGGGTTGTTGGGAGGACCACTTGCCTTACCAGGGTGGGGGCTAACATCAAAGACCACTAGGTCTCAGTAAGGAACAGGGTCTGTCTAGCCTGGACTAAGCTCCACATGCCTGCTGCCCACCCCCCAGGCCTGGGAATGATTGTCTGAGAGTCCAGAGACACCAGGATTTACCTAAGAATCTTGAGAACCACTTGACAGAAAAGTGATCAGGAAATATAAGCCACAGACTGCTGAATCCACTCCCAAGGGAAAGAAATGATCCCTTTGTGTGCCTCCAGAACCATGGCTTTTCATTCAGAGGTGAGACAGGCCCTGTAGGATGGGGGGCACCCTTGACTCAGGAGAGGATGGTCTAGGGAGACCCATAGGTTTTACTCCAGGCTTTAGGCATAGAACATGGGCTGAAGGAGCTGTGGATGGGGGGCTGGCCCACCAAAAAAGCATTACAATGGCAGTGTTTTGTCATAGAGGGAGGAGGCTGTTTGGTTGAAGGGAGCTGGGAAGGGATGTTGGAAAGGAGTCTGAAGGGCCTTGTAGTTTTGGGTGGCCTGGAGGCTGGAAGAGATCCTCATTTGACAGAAAGGGCTAAGTGAAGTCAAGAAGAGGGGAGGGGTTTGGCCGGGTGACACAACCAGGAAGGGGCAAAAGTAGGTCCTAAGTCTAGGACTCTCTTGTCTGCCAAACTAGCTGGTTTACATCTTGGCAGCTACTTCTTCTGAGAGACAATTTTCATGAACTCCAGTTCCCTGGGAAGGCACCCCCAGAAGCAGGTGGAGAAATTCCTCATAGATCCGGACTTCTGGGTGTCTTCAGTCATGGAGAAGTGAGGGGCCATTTGGATTACCCTAGGCCAGACATTTAGCAGTGGCAGCACCTTTCCATGAATTTCTGCCATTTAGGAAAACAGGGAATAGCACATAAACCTGATTCATTCTGAACCTCCTTCAACATTTTCCTGGGATGAACTGGTAGAAGCCAAGACAAGGTCCATCTTTCTGATCTCAGAGAATTCCTCCTCTGGAGTCTCAGCTGCTGCACGAGTTCTAAGATAATAACATTGAGGTTGAGATGGACAAGGATGGGTACCATGGAGTGATGGGGATCAAGAAAGACTTGGTAGACATGGGCTGAGTGACTTTTGGGCTTTCAGTAATCAAATCACATGGAAAGTGGAGAACATGGAATGAATAATGGTGGGAATTGTAAGCTGTATAAAGGTACCTGCTTGGGCTGCAGAAGGGTGCTAGGGGAAATCAGTGTGCGGATGGAGCCTACTGAATACAATGCCTTGTCTAGGGCTCATGAGTCCTTTCATTTCCCACCCAGGGCTGATCTGGGGAGTTCTACCAACCAGGGGGAGAAGGCTTCTACTGCAGCCTGCAGAGATCAATATTATGGACAATATTCCATTAACATTGTCTCTCTGTTGCCAACAGCCTGAAAACAAAGAAGATGAGGCATGAAGGAGGGGTCCAGTGCAGTTATTTGTAAAATTGGGACCAGGAATATAAGAGAGCATCCTCCCCAGGAAGGCTACAGGCACTTCATTAATAGGCCCACACTTATTCCTGCAAGTTCTCTAGTTAACAGAAATCTAAAAGAAAGCACAGAGCAAAAGGTAACTCCACTCCAAGCTATCTTGAAAACTGTTTACCATGGATCCAACAAATGTTGCAATGCAGCATGAGATGCTCACCCGTTAACCACATACACACATTGGCCCAGCCACACACACAGAGAACACACTTCCACACTTACATTCAAATTCTTGTTCCCCAAATCATTTCACCCATATGCCTTTGCTATTATGGAGGCAGAAGCCCAAAGGCATTTCACAAAGGGACTTTCAGACACACAGGCCTGACTGAAGCAGAACAGGAGTCATGGCAACCGAAGGCAACGCAGGTTGGCAGCATTCCTTCCTATGGAAAGGGTTGATTGAAGAATCAGACATCCCTCCTCCTAGGTGAGCTTCCCTTCTTTGCTTACTGAGCCCTGAATGAGTTCTCCCCCATGTCCCCCCACAGCCATAGACTGCAATGTGAGAGGAGGGTCTCTGTAGATATTTGCATTCTGAATTCTCTTCTGCATTCCCCTGCTATTCAGATCTGAGCACTGGGGCTTCCCCTCTAGAGGGATTCGTGAATTCTTATAAGGCCCCCTTACATCTCTCTACAAGGCCATAGATTGGGCAGTGGCCATCTTGGAGGCCTCGTGCACCAGAACACGGCAAACCCAAAGGGGCTCTTGAAGGGGGTGACACGGGGACGTCTAGACACACAGCAGAGGCTCCCTGGGCAGCAATAACGCTCCTGTGGTTCTCTCCTTCCATGCTGGGTTCCAGGGATACCTGCAGTCATTAACACGCCCCCCCTCCACCTCCCTTCCCCACCATCCTACCACTGCTCAGGTTACTTTGAGCTGTGATGTGAGGGGGAGGCAAAATTGAGGCCTGGGCAGGGCTGGATACTGGGGAGTGAGGAGCTGAGGTCAGGGCGGGGTTTGACGCAGGAGCACTGCAGAATGTCCAAGGTGGTGACATCACTGGGTATCAGCTCACAGTGGGGTGGGGGAAGAGGGGACCATCAAGCCCTGGGTGACCTCTGCTTGGCTAGGACACCTCCCCGTCCCTCTGAGAATGGCTACTGCACAAGAGACAGATGCGAGGGACCAGCACAAATCCCAGCCCAGTAACAGTCCCCGCAAGATGGGGGACAGGTGTGGCTCAGGAGGCAGGTCCACGTAGATTCCCAGGCTGATTCCAGGCTTTAGGTTCAGAACAAGGATGGAACCTGCTGGCTGGGGGCTCCCCCATGGAAAAGCAATAGACAGGCAGAGTTTTCACAGAGGGATAGTTGGCTGGGGGAGAGATGTGAGGAAAGGATGCGGGCTTCAAGTTTCAGTTGGACTCTAGGTTTGGATGGGATGGAGGGCTGAAAAAAGAGACCTCAGAGGAAAATTGACGTCAAGAGTAAGGCAGGGGCTTGGCCAACAGTCCACAGACAGTAAGAGGCAGAAGAGGGCCTTTGAGCCCAGCTCTCTCTCTTGCCTGCCAGGGTAGCTGCCTTTCATCTTTTGAGCTCTGCCTCCTCTCAGAGCCAAGCTAAATTGGCCCAAGTTCCCTGCAAGTTATTCTACGAAAGCTGGTGAAGAAATTTCCCAAAGAGCTAGGGATGCTGGGAGGCTTCAGAGTTCAACCTGGGCCTAAGAAAGAGACCAAACAATCCCCTGGCCTTTGGGTCAAAATGAGATGGACACCCAACAAGAGAAGTCTTAGCAAAATCCCATGCTTTCCCTGAATGGATTTCCTCAACTTGTGAAAGTGGGATGACTCAAAACTGACTCCATTTGGGCTCTCCTTGAACATATTCCTGAGACTTGTAGGGAGCAGGCTAGGCAATGTCCTCTTCTCCTGCCCTCTGAGAATTCTCTCTCTGGGAGGAGGATTGCTATGTGTTCACATTCCAAATGGGACAGAGGTGGTCAAGAGTCCGCCAAAGGATTGGAGAGCCTTGGAGTGTATGGAGGGGGGGTCAGATTGATAGTTAGGCTTTCATTGGTAGGAAGGAAGGTGGAGATGATGGACAGAATAGAAGTGGGATATTGTAAGCTATACAAAAGGTCCTGCTTGGGCTGCAAAATGGGGGTGGGGGTGGAATTCAGGGTGGGATGGGAAGCCTTCCAAATAACAAACTCTTCACCACAGCTCATTGTGCCCTTTCCTGTCCCACCTTAGACTAGTCTGGGAGGTTCTACCAACCAGAGGGAGAGAGCTTCTCCTCTAACCTGCAAAGATCAGCCTCATGGATACCTCTCACTGACATTGTCTCTCTGCTTTCAAAAAGACTGCAGAGGAAGAGCATCAGGCCAGAAGCAGGAGCCCAATTCAGTGTAACATTGGGACTCAGAATATAGGGAACAACTTTCCCAGGAGGGCAATAAACACTTCATCACCAAGCCCAAATTGATTCCAGCAAACAATTCTGTCAATAGACATCTAAGGAATGCATAACACAAAAAGGAGTGGGCACAATTTAACCCCCCACCCTGGTCTGATCTCTTCCAGCTGATAACCAGTGATGCCACAAGGGATGAGATGGAAAATGGGCCACATTAACAGAGAGACTCATAGAAAGACACTTCTATACTTCCACACAAACTCCTGTACACATAAATACAATAATTTCCTAAAGATTTTTTCATTCACATCCGTCTGTAATAATGGGGAGGAGACAATAGTAGGGGTTCCAGAAGGACCTTGAGAAACATCTGTTTGACTTAGGAAGGGAAGATTTTTGGGGTAGCCAAAGGAAAACCAAGTTGAGAATATTCATTCTTATGAAAAATCTCATGGAAAAAAGATAGCGGAAGTTTCAAACACATCTCCCAGGTGAGGATCCCTTACTTCTCTGGTTATTTAAACTGGAAAAAGTCCTCCACCGTTTGAGGTCTCCATCCATATATTCAGATATTGATAGTTCCCCTTAAACATTCCTATTATGAATTCTCCTCTCTATTCCTTTGCTCTTCTTGCATGAGCACGTGGATCTCCTGTCTATACATGGATGAATCTACCTGACTTGGCAGATGCTCCCACTACATGCCAATGTGCCATGAACAATCATGTGTTCAGTGTCTGGTCATATGGTATTCTCCCTTGTGAGTCCTATGTTTGAAGATTCAAGTATTCCCTCTCTTTGTTCACATACATGAGGACACATGTACTCCTGTATAAGAACAGGATTAATGGGGACTCAATCAAACTAGATTCTTCTTCCTCTGAGTATTCAGACTCTCTGTGTTTTCCCATAAAGGAGGAATGACACACTCTGTGCACACAGCCTGGGGAGGCTTCATATATCCTATGTCAGACAGAGGAGCAGGACAATAGTTTTAAGCATTTAGGTAGCTGAGAGGAGAAATCTTGTATGTACTGAGAGACAGACAGACAGAAACCGAGACAGAGAAACAGAGACAGAGAGAAGATAATTCTACCTACACATATATTCAGGGAGAGGGAATAAGGATGCACGATAACACACATACACATAAGACTAGAGGGAGAATGTGGCACTATTCATACCCATGAGAACAGAGAGAATGATGGATGAGGTTAATGGGGCAATAGAAAGAATAAAGACAATAAATGAGGGGATAGAAAGAATATCTGAGAACTTCTGCAGTAGAATGAAGGGAAAGGAGGGCAGGACTTGTCATGATGTATGTTTAATATCAATGCTCATAATTGAGAACTGAAAAATATTCTCTATCCACAAAATTATCCTCTCAGTCAGAAACTAGAAACTTAGGTATAAAGAGAATATGTTGATATATAAATGAAATGGGCCCAGTCTTTCTGTATGTAGGGTAATACAGCCAATGACTGAGGTCACCTAAGCAGGAAGGGAAAGGGGAAATACAGAGAACCCCATGATGTGAATAGTGTGAGGACACAAAGACCCCATGACATCATAATATGCTGACTGGGGGGGCTTATAAAGGTAGGATACTGGGGCAGAGGTATATTAGGACAGACAGCCCAGGGGCTCAGGCAATCCATCAAGGTCCTGTTGTCATCTCCATCCTTGCCAGGCTGCCTAGAGAGCAGAAGTAAGAGACCCCCAACTCCCCTCTCCCTCCCGGACTATCCCCACACTTAGATACCTAAGGGTCTCTTGTAAGATCGATGATGGGGGAGGGCAAAAGGAGTTGGAGAGAGGGAAGATGAGAGGTCAAATGGTGGCTGAGATTGTGGGAGTGAGAGGAGTACTGATTCCTATCAGAAATGTGAGTGGATGTCCAGTAGGAGACCATGGAGATTGGGGCAGGCTTGATGTGAAAAGGGCCACTGACCAGGCCAAGGTGGGGGCCAACATCACTGACCACCACATCTCAGAGTTGGGGCAGGGTATGTCTAGCCTGGACTCATCTCCACTTCTCTGCTTGTCCCCTTAGGGCTGGGAATGGCTGTCTGAGAGTCCAGAGACATTTGGACTTGCTTAAGAACATCCTGAGGATCAGTTGTCAGAAAAGTGATCAGGAAATACAAGACACAAACTGCTGAATCGACTCCCAAGGGAAAGAAATTATCCCTGCTGGTCCCTCCAGAACCATGGTTTTCCATTCAGAGGTGAGACAGTCCCTGTAGGACGGTGGAGCACCTGGGGTCAGGAAAGGAAGGTCCAGAGAGAACCGTGGGCTTTACTCCAAGCTTTAGGCATAAACCATAGGCGGAACTAGCTAGAGGGGGCTGGCACATCTAAATGCATTAGACTGGCAGTGTTCTTGGCATAGAAGGAGGAGGTTGTTTGACTGGGTGAAGGGAGCTTGGAAGGGATGTAGGACAGGAGTCTGGAAGGCCTTGTAGGTTTGGGTCACCTGGAGGCTGAAGGAGATCTCAGAGGTCATTTGGTCCAGCCTCCTCATTTGACAGAAAGGGTAAGTTAATTCAAGAAGGAGGGGGGAGGGGTATAGCCTAGGTGGCACAGTCATGAAAGGAAGGGGGAAAAGCAGGTCCTGAGTCCAAGAATCTCTTCTCTATCGACCTATATGGCTTACATATTGGCAGCTACCTCTTCTGAAAGCCAAGCTTCATGGATTCAAGTTCCCTGGGAAGGCACACCCAGAAGCAGGTGGAGAAATTCCCCATAGAGCCAGGATTTCTGTGAGTCTTCATTCAGGCAGAAGAAATAAAGTGAGGGACCAGATAAGCTCCTGAGGGGCTTTGGACCAGCCTGGGTCAGACACTTAGCAGGGGAAGTGCCTTTACCTGAATTTCTTCCATTTAGGAAAACAGGGAATTGCCTATCTCCCCCTTTTTCATTCTGAACTCTCCTTTTGAACATTTTCCTGGGTTATAGAGATAGAAGCCAAAGCAAGGTCTCTCTTTCTGATCTCAGAGAATTCCTCCTCTGGAGTTTCAGATACTGAAGGAATTCTTTGGACATTAAGAATGGGGTAGAGATGGGCAAAGATGGGTGCCATGGAGTGATAATAGGAATCAAGAAAGTCTTGGTAGACATGAGCTCAGTGACTTTTGGACTTTCAATAATCACATGGAAAATAGAGATCATGGACTTAATAAAGGTGGGAATCATAAGCTGTTTAAAGGAACCTGCTTTGGCTGCAGAAAGGTCCTAGGGGAAAGCAGTGTAGGGAAGGAAGCCTGAATTAACAGCCCCTAGATCACAGCTCATGTAGTATTTCCATTCCCTCACTGAGCAGATCCATGAGGCTCTCCCAACAAGGAAGAGGGGATTTGCCCCATCGTGAAGAGATCAGCTCAAGGACATCTCTCACTAACATTGTCTCCCTGATTGCAAAAAGATTGAAGGGGGAAAGAAGACACCAGAAGCAGTAGCCCAGTCTAATTTGTAAGTACAAATGGGACCAGGAATATATAAAGGCAACTTCCGTAGGAGAGAACTATACGCATTTTATCAACAAGCCCAAAACTTATGCCAGCAATTACTCTAGTGAATCGAAATCTTAAGGGAAAACAAAACACAATAAAATGGATGTGAGGTCTACATAAATCCACACTACAGTGTGACCAAGGATCCATCCAACTCTAGAAATGGGAGAGAAGGTAGGAGACACACACACAAATATTCACACTGACACAGAGATAGATACAGGCTTTCACACTAGATACACAGTACTGTGCCCCTAAAATTCAATCATTTCAAAAGGAATTTTCATTGATATTCTTCAGAAATCACTGAAAGAAGACTAAAGTGGATGTCAAAAGGGCCTTTGGAAATGTCTGCCTGAATTAGGAGGAGAGACGAGGAAGCCAAAAGGAAAGGGAGTTGAGCATACTGATTCCTCTGGAAAATCCCAAGGAAGAGGTTGGTGGAAGGCTCTGATATATCATCCCCTAGAGCAGGATCCCTGTGTTTTCTGGTTATTTAGACATGGAGGAGCACCCAGCCATTCTCCCTTCCCTCACTTATTCAGGTATTGCTGTGTTCTCTCTATGAATTCATTTTAGGAATTCTCCTCTATACCCCCTTGGTGTGTCCAGAATTCAGTTCAGCCCTGACCAGTCCTTTCAAGGCATTAATAACTCCCTGTGTGATCTATGCAGCCCACTGGTAGGAAAACTCCTGTATTTGGGATGTGGAGATTCATTGTTTTCTCTCTTGGGAAACACTGTTCTTTTTCTCTTTGATTATATATATATATATATATATATTTCATTTAGATTCCTCTTCCTGTTATCCACATGTTCTCTCTTTACTCCCATATGTGAGGAGTGAGATAATGTCTGTGGACACCAATGGAAGGCTTCCAAAGCCCATCCCAGGGAGAGAGGAAGCAGAATCCTTTCAGATATACAGAGAGGAGAGAGGGGAGCCCATGTATTAATCAGAGAGAGGAGGATAAACTCTATCGAGCTATCTATTTATCTCTGAAGAGAGAACATCTGTAGTTATATAAGAATAGAGAGAGAATCTGTGAGTGCCTAGAGATGGAAGAGGAAGGAGAAGGGTGATTGGTGAGGTTTCTGAGGACAGAGGATGTGTAAGTAATGGAAATGAATTGAAAGAATCAATATAAGTTATGCTGTGGAAAGGACTAAGGAAAGGAGGAGGGGGCAGCCTGTGGACCTAGAAATGAGAAAATATTCTCTTTCCTCATACACAGGAGATGTCATATATTCTCTGAGTTTTCATACACACAAATGTTCTTTTATACTATAAGAGACTCCAGAGTCATAGGAATGTAGAGAATAAAATGATATATAAATGAAACGGGACCTATCATTCTGTATTGTATGGCCAAACACTGAGGTCTCCTGAGCAGGAAGACAAAGGGAGATGAGAATAGTCTGATGACACAATGACCCCATTACATCATAATATGCTGACTGTGGGGATAGGGTTACAAGAGGTGGCAGAGGTGTAGGGATAGAGACAGTCCTGGGGCTCTGGTCATCCATCACAGTCCCTGAAGTCATCACTTCCTTGCCAGGCTCCCTGGAGGGAACAGAAGTAAGGAATCACTATCTCCCCTCACCCTCAAGGAGCCCACCCCGTAGGTACCACTTCTAGCACTGATGCTGAGGGAGGGGAAAAGGAGGTGGGGAGGGTGAATGACTGAAAGAAAATAGAGCCTGTGAGAGGGGCATTCACTGCTGGCAGATGGTGACTGAGATACCCAGTGGGAGATTGTGGAGACTGGGGCAGGGTTGTTGCAATATCCAGGAGCACGGCCTTACCAAGATGGAAAATGACATCACTGCCCACCTGGCCTCTGCTGGAAAAGGAGGTAAGAAGAGGAGAGTCTGCTAGACTGGACTCATCTCCTCCTGGCTGCTTGTCCCCCTAGGGCTACTAAAGGATGTCAAGAGAGAGAAAGATCCAAAATTCTACTCAAAGGCCACACTGAAGATAAGTTGACAGACACGTAATCCGGAAACTCAAACCACAGACTGCTGAATTCAGTCCCCAGGGAAAGAAATAATCCCTGCTGATCCCTCCAGAACCATGACTTTCAAATCTCAGGTGAGACAGTATCTGTAGGATGAGGGACATCTGGGGAGGCTTAGGAGGAAGATCCAGAGAGACTCAAGGACTTGACTCCAGGCTTTAGGCATAGAACATGGAATGAAGTAGCTGGACAGGGGCTGGTCCAACAAAATGCATTAGACTGTGGCAGTATTTTTGTCATAGAGGGAGGAGGCTGTTTGGGTGAAGCTTGAGCTGGGAAGGGATGTAGGAGAGGAGTAGTCTGAAGGAGCTGATAGGTTTGGGTGGCCTGGAGGCTGGAAGAGATTTCAGAAATCATCTGGTCCAACCTCCTCATTTGACAGAAAGGGCTAAGTGAAGTCAAGAAGAGGGGAAGGTGCTTGGTCTCAGTTACACAGATAGGAAGGGAAGAGGCAAAAGCAGGTCCTGAGTCCAGGATTCTATCTGCCAAGCTAGCTGACTCACATCATGGCAGCTACCTCTTCCAAAGCCAGGCTTCATAGACTCAGGTTCCCTCAGAAATAGGTGGAAAATTTTCCCATAGAGCCAGGACTTCTGGGAATCTTCAGTAAAGGAGAAGAGATCAAGTGAGGGGCTTTGAATCAGCCCAGGGTGAAAGTGGTGCCCTTCCCTGAATTTCTTTCATTTAGGGAAATGGGAAATTGTCCATCCCTCTCATATTTGTTACCTTCCTTGAACATTATGCTGGTGTTTAGAGGTAGAAGCCTAGGCAAGGTCCATCATTCTGATCTCAGAGAATTACTCCTCTGGAGTCTCAGCTGCTGAAGGAGTTGTTGGACAATATGAATGGGGTAGAAATGGGCAAAGATGGTTACCATAGAGACACAGGGATCAAGAAAGACTTGGTAGATATGGGCTGACAATCATTTGGGCTTTTAATAATCACATGGAAAGTGTATATCATTGACAACAAAGGTGGGACTTGGAAGATGATCAAAGGAATCAGGTTGCAGAAGTGTGCTATGGGGGGAAATCAGGGTGGGGATGGAAGCCTGCTGAATCACAATCCCTGGTTTGGAGCTCAAGGGCCCCTTCATTCCTTACCCAGGGCTGATCTTGGGAGTTCTGCCAACCAGGGGGAGAAGGCTTCTGCTGCAGCCTGCCAGGATCAACATTATGGACAATATCCCATTAACATTGTCTCTCTGTTGCCAACAGCCTGAAGACAAAGAAGATGAGGCATGAAGCAGGGGTCCAGTGCAGTTATTTGTAAAATTGGGACCAGGAATATAAGAGCATCCTGCCCAGGAAGGCTGCAGGCACTTCATTAATAGGCCACACTAATACCTGCAGAGTCTCTAGTTAATAGAAATCTAAAAGAAAGCACAGAGCAAAAGGTGGCTCCACTCCAAGCTGACATCTTCCAACCTGTTACCATGGATCCAACAAATGTTGCAATGCCGCATGAGATACTCACCCATAAATACCACACACACACTGGCCCAGCCACACACACAGAGAACACACTTCCACACCTACATGCAAATTCTTGTTCCCCCAAATCATTTCACCCATATGCCTTTGCTATTATGGAGGCAGAAGCACAAAGGGATTTCACAAAGGGACTTTCAGACACACAGGCCTGACTGAAGCAGAAGAAGAGTTGTGGCAACCCAAAGCAATGCAGGTTGGCAACTTTCCTTCCTATGGAAAGGGATGATAGCAGAGTCAGACATCTCTCCTCCCAGGTGAGCTTCCCTTCTTTGCTTATTGAGACCTGAATGAGTTCTCCCCCATGTCCCCCCACAGCCATAGACTGCAATGTGAGAGGAGGGTCTCTTTAGATATTTGTATTCTGAATTCTCTTCTGCATTCACCTGCTATTCAGATCTGAGCTGCGATGTGAGGGGGAGGCAAAATTGAGGCCTGGGCAGGGCTGGATACTGGGGAGTGAGGAGCTGAGGCAGAGGGGACAAGACTGCCTGGTGTGGCTGATGGAGAAGGGGCGGG
>NC_058136.1:71296165-71306924 GCF_016433145.1 Gracilinanus agilis | reverse complement strand
GCACAGCCTTCTACCCCCTCACCCCCACAATGCACAGAGTGCCCTCTGCAGCCCTACTATTCCCCCACGTTCTCCATCTTCAGACATTCTTTCACCCCCAACACACGCCCTCCAATGTTAATGCACGCACTCGATTCAGAGACGCCCTGGGGGGGCGCCCCCTAAAACATCCATAAGGTGCCCTCCTCGTGCACATCCGTGGGGAGGGCTTGAGGAAGGAGCAGCAGGCCTCCCCCATCTCTGGGCCTCAGGTTCCCCCTCTGAAGCCATGACGAGGTTGGGCTGGGCCATCTCCAAAGACCCTTCTAGCTCTTACTGGTCTCACATCTTCCGTAGAATCACTGAGGGCCCCGTGCAGGGCCCTCTCCCTGTCTGTGTCCTCATCTCTGGAATGGGGGGCGTGGGGGGGTCCCCCTTCTAGATCTGCTAAGGCAGGGTGTGAGGTGCCCTTGGCCCTTGGGCTCTGGACTCCCCAAGCCGGGGTCCTAGCCAATGCACCAGACCCCAAAGCACCTTGGCCGGGTAATTGCTTACATTAGTGCTGGCTTGTGGGAGGAAAGCCATGCGGGGGAGCCAGGCAGGAGGAGTGTCTGGGGAAGTTAAACATGCCTCAGGGTTTCTCTCGGTCTCTGTCTCTCTCGGTCTCTTGGTCTCTACTTTCTGCCTTAGTCTGTGTGTGTCTCTCTCTTACACACACACACACACACACACACACACACACACACACACACACACGCACACACACACAGGACAAACCAAAGTTATCCATCCGTTATCATGTCATTGAGATGAGGAGACTTTTATGCTGGGGAGGGGGGGTGAAGGGGCCACAGACCTGCTGGTGGGGAAACCTGCCCAGCCCCTGCCTCCATGGAAGCCTCAGCCCTTGGCTGGCCACCTCTTCCTTCCTCACGCTCCAATTCAACACCCCTTTCTACAGGTTGACTCCCTTCCTCTGTCCTTCCCCATCCCCCCACCCACCCTCTGAAAATTACCCCAGTGTCCAAAGGAAATAGTTTCCAGGATGGAAGTTGGATGGCAAAGTGCCAGGAAACAGAGGCCCGTGGACACACACACACACACATGCACACACACACACACACACACATAAAGAGACAAACACACACATCTGCACATGCCAACACATCCATGTCGCCCCTCCAAGAAGGGCATGTACATGCACATGGATCCAGACGGCTCTGCATGGGAGTGTGTGTGAGCGCGTGTGTCCCTCGCCACACTTCAGAGACATACACAAGCACCTACAGACTTGTACACGTATGTGCACCCATCCTTCCTCTTTTTATCTTCCCCATCCCCCTTTCCCAGCCAACTGGGAAATTCCGGAGCCTTAGGCTCCACCCCACCCCCCTCCCTTCTCACCTACTGCTTTTCTCCTCGAGGAGCTGACCTCAGCTCCTGCCTTGTTTTCTCCAACTCTCCAGGTCTCCCACCTCAGTCGCCACGTCGGGGGCCACTAAAGGATGTTGCTTCAGCGGGCCGCCTCTCCAAGAGGAGCCATGCAGCCCACCGAATGCCCGGCGGAGCTCTGAGAGCCCAGCCACCTGGCGCCTCTCCCCTCGGATCCCGCCTCAGACTGCCAGTGCTTTTGGATAACCCAGCAGCCCGCTGGGGCCCCTGGATCCCCCGATCACCTCGAAAAACAATACCCCGGCGCCTAGACCAGGGGGAAGAAGGAAATCCTGCCCCCTAGCCACCTCACATCCTTCTGCCTCTGGCCGCGGCGTGGCTCGCCCTCCCCTTGAGTCCAGCTGTAGCACATCTGGAAGGACAGTTTCCCCCTTCCTCAACTCCTTCCTAACCGCCCAGAGGTCCAGAGCGCCCCTCCCCAATTCTCAGGACATCTTCCCCTTGAGCAAGCCACAGACTGGCCCTGGACTCAGTTTCCAACGAATTTGAGGCCCCTCGTGGGCTCTGGGAGAGAAGTCGAACAAGCTGCTCAGGAGACCTGGGGCCCCTGGAAACCCTGACTTTTCCAATCAAATTTATTTAAGGCCCTGTGGCCAAAGGGTCACATTCCCTCCCCCTGAGAGAAGCCAGTCTCTCCTCTTCCCTCTCCAGTGGCCTCTGAGGCCCCATTTCCCCTCTGCAGTATTCCTGTGGGATCAGGGGCTGCCGGGCCCACTCCCTTGGCCTTGAGAATTCGCCTCCCTCCACCGCTCCCCACACACACACACACACACACACACACACGCACACACACGATTTTTTTTTTTTTTTGCATTCTTTGCCTTACAGAGAACTTAAAGTCCAGAAAAGGACTGGAAGGGAAGGGCCCTCGGGTAGGACCCCAGTACAGGGGGCCCCTGGACGTCGGCGCCTCCCTCATACCGCCGGAGAATTGAGCTTGGCATTCTGGGTGACAGCCTCTTCCCCCACCCCCGATTGGTGGAGCGGGAAGGGCCGGGTTGGCTGTGTCTGCCCGGAGCGGAGGGAGGAGATTAAGGCCCCGGCAGGTGGAAGGAGTTGGGCTTCGGCTGGAGCCCGCAGGGAGCGGTGCTTCTTCGATAGCCCTGGGGCTACCAAGCCCATTCCCCAAGCTGCTCCGGCAGTTGGAACGGGAAGTGCGGACCTAGCCAGGAGAGCCGGGAGGCTTCCTAAGGGAGGAGGTTTCCGTTCGCCCTTGGGATCCAGAGGCGGTCGTGTTTTGGACGGAGGATGCGTTTCTGCATTTGGGGGTTTCCTCTCTGTCCCTTTTTAAAGTAACAAAAAAAGTTGTCTTCAGCGCCATCGCTGTCTCTTCCCACTTCCTACCAGCCCTCCCTCCCCACATTCCTACACCCGCCTTCCACCTAGCCCGGCCTGCGGACGGCCTCCTCAGGCTATTCAGAGACGGGGCTGAGAGAGAAGCAGAGATGGCCCCTGCCACTCATCCCTCCCTTCTCTTTTTAGTTGCTTGACAGAGACAGAGACAGAGGCAGAGGCAGAGAGACACAGAGAGACAGAGACAGAGAGAGGGAGAGAGAGAGAACTAGCCTTGACCCCTGGGTCATGTACATATCCATCCTTGGCCCCTCTGCAAAGATCAGGGGGCGTTCAGGAATCACCTTTCCTCATGGAGGGGCTCGGAAGGTCACCCCTGTGGCTGAGCAGAGAACTGGCTGCCCCTCAGCCTCAGCTTCTCCTCCTGGACTGCCGGAGCAGGGAACTCTATGAGTCGGGCCACGTCCAGGGGGCTCTTAGTGTGGCCCTGCCAGCCCTGCTGCTTCGGAGGCTGAGGAAGGGAAATTTGTCTGTGTGCTCCCTGCTCCCCAGCCCCCTGCACCAGCAGCGGCAGCCCCAGCAGCCACTGCCGCTGCCCCCGCTGCCCATCCTACTATATGATGAAGGCCGATGTGTCGAGGAGGAAGAAGCCGAGGCGGCCCAATCAGTACTAGCCACCTTGCTCCAGAAGCTGCAGGAGGAAGGCCACCCTGCCTACTACCTACAAGGTAGGTGCCCGGACCAGGGCAGCCACCAGGGGTGGGGGCTGGGGGGCTGGTGCCTCGAGGAGCTTTGAACTTCCCTTCCAGGGAATGCTAAGGAAGAGCTTTGAACCCTGGCTCCGCGGCCATTGACTGAACAGGACTCCGCTTCCTTTGGAAGAGAAGAGAGGAGACCCTGTGCCCTGGCTTGCCCTGGCTTACCCTGTCTCCCTTACAGGTCACAGAGCAAAATCCCTGGCAGACCTTGCTTAGGCTCCTAGACCAAGGCTCCCTCTACCCTATCCAGCTTGCCAGATCTTATCTCCCTAATTCTGTTTTTTCAGGACTGTACCCTGCTCCAGCCCACTCTGCCCAGACTTGCCCCTCCCAGCTATGGCCTAGAGGGAGGTTTTCCACAAGAAATTGAAATCAGCTGTCCTTTGCTTAAATCAGATTTCTGAAAAATCAAATTATAGTTTAAATGCAAAGGGGTAGCAGGCAACTTAAAGGAATCCTGTTCTAGGCCTTTCTCTAAAGTCAAGAATCCTCGGATAAATCGAGGCATCACCCCCTAATTTTCTGATCAGGGATCTGGACTTTCATACAAGGTGCATTTTTGCCGGTCTACAATGGGTGAGGAAGGAGTAGGGTGTTCCCACTGATCCGATCTTCTGATTTCCCTCTGTGTGGTATATCTGGCATACCAATCGCATCCCAGAGCTGGAGGAGGCCTTAGAGCTCATTGAGGTCAACCTCTTCGTTTTGCAGCTGAAGATATCGGGGAACAGAGAGGTTAAATGACTTGCCCCCATTCACTCAGCTAGTAAAACTTCCTGACTCAAGTCAGTTGCCCCATCCACTATGTCATCTCTATCATTTCATCTGATTCATGAGGCAGTCACTAAGAGGGGATATGCTTATGGTAGCAAGGGTACCCAGTTGGATGGAGCTGTGGGACAGTAACTTTATATGCAGTGGGGTCAGGGGAGAGAGTCAGCAATTGAATAATAATGCCACTGATCTTGAGTGATCCTTTCCAGGCAGTGTGCAGAAAGGTAAGGCACTCTATTGAGACAGTAGCTGAGCTGCAGGGCTCTAGTGTTCTTTCAGATTTCTCTCTGTTCTGACTGGCTGTAACTGCTGATCCTCTGGGGGGAAGAGGGGCAAGGAGGAGTTTGTGTGCTATGTCTGCCTTTCTCAAGAAGATTGTTTCTAGGCTACTCCAGAGCGTCAAATAAGATCTAAACAATGATGAAGTTCAAGTATATCACGGAGTCAGCCTAGACCTGCAAATCTGATCCTCAGAAACTAAGTTCAGTCCCCTCTTCCTAGAGAAAGGTTGCTTGACAACAGAATATAGAAATAGATATAGGCATAGACATAGATATACACAACACAGCTAGATGGCACAGTGAATGCTGGGTCTAGAGTTAAGAAGGCCTGAATTTAAATCTGGTCTTGGACATTTCCTAGCTGTGTGACCCTGAATAGGTCACTTAACCCTATTTGCCTCAGTTTCCTCATCTGGAAAATGAACTGGAGAAGGGAATGGCAAACTACTTCGGTGTCTTTGCCAAGAAAACCCTCCAAGAGAGGTTAAATCACAGAGTCAGATGCAACTGAAACTACCAAACAGCAATAACAAATATATATATGTATATTTATAAATATGTGTGTATGCATACTTGACAATAGGCATTTATAGGCATATGTATATACACAGACACATGACGACAGATATTTTATATGTATGTATATATGTACAGACATATATATATAGCTGATATCTACATGTATGCATACCCATAGTTATGAAATGCCATATTTTAAAAAAAACTTTGACAGCAATATTCTAGAGAGCCACAAGGTGGTGATGTGCCCCCCCACCCCAAGATGATAGAATTTTTTTTTCTCTGTAAAATAGATGTTCCTATTTCCCAAAGAAGAAAGTTAAGGATTTTCCCCTTTCGTGAATAGCACGAAATAGAAAATTTTAGGAACTTTTATGTTCTAAACTTGAGGCAGACATTAAACTGGTTAATGGGGTTCGAGCAGTATTTACTAAGGGCTTCAGTCTTAAGAGCTGAATTCCATCACCCCCACCCTCAAAGGGAGCCATCTTCATCGGTATTCAGATGGCTGTAGCTTCCCGTGCTGGCTCTTTCCAACATCCCTTTTCTTAACTGGAACCAAACATCACTACGATCCAATATGGTTATTGCTTGTTCGAGCTGTTCAATTTAACAAGCACCGCGTGAGGGTGTGCTATGTGCAGAGCTGTGCCCAGGGCAGGGGGAAGTTCCACATGTTAAGAAATTATTTCTCTTTATTATATGAGGTCTCTGACCTCATGGAACTTAGAGTCTAGACCTAGGATACTCTTCATATACAAATACCTCAACTGTACAGTTATGCGTAAGTGAATAAGGGAAGTCCAGACCCAAAGTGCTATGTGGGATTTGACGGAGGGGAGGGTGGTTAAGAGGTCATTTCTAACTGGGAGGGATCCAATCCTATAAATACTTACTAAATGCTCACTATATAGGGACAGCTAAGCAGTTCAGTGGAGAGAGCATCAAGACTTGGAGTTGGGAGGACCTGGGTTCAAATCTGGCCTCGGACATTTCCTTTTTGTGTGACCTTGAGCAAGTCATTTAACACCCATTGCCCAGGCCTTACTGCTCTTCCGCCTTGGAACTAATACTTTTATCAATTCTAAGACAGAAGGCAAGGGTTTAGGGGCAGCTCAGTGGGAAAAGAGCCAGATCTAGAGATGGGAGGTTCTGGGTTCAACTGTGACCTCAGATACTTCTTAGTTGTGTGACCCTGGGAAAGTCATTTAACACCCATTCCCCAGGCCTTACTGCTCTTCTGCCTTGGAACTAATCATACTTGTATTGATTCTAAGACAGAAGGTAAGGGTTTAGGGGCAGCTCAGTGGAGAGTTTGCCAGACCTAGAGATAGGATGTCCTGAGTTCAAATATGACTTCATATACTTCCTAGCTGTGTGACACTGGTCAAGTCACTTAACCTCAATTGACTAGTCCTTGCCACTCTTTCGCCTTGGAACTGCTATTTAGTATTGATTATAAGACAGAAGGTAAGGATTTGGGGGGAAGGAAGGTAAGGGTTCAAAAAATTCATCGGGAAACAGGTATTTGAGTTGAGCTTTAGGCTAAGTTTGAACTGAACAGAGAATGAGAGTCATGGAGGGCATTTCAGGCATAGGGCACAGTGTGGAGGAAAGACATTGAAGTGAGAAAACACGAGGTGTATTTGGGGGAAACATCAAATCATATTTGGCTTGAACAGAAGCAATCAAGGAAGCAGAAGCAGAGAAAGTGGAAAACATAAAGTGATGCCAATTATAGAGCACTGAGCCTGGAGTCAGGAAGACCTGAGTTCAAATCTGGCCTCAGACATGTAAGAGTTGTGCAACCCTGGGCAAGTCACTTAACCCTGTTTGCCTCAGTTTTTTAACCTGAAAAATTAACTGGAGAAGGAAATGGCGTACCTCTATACCCGTGGTGGCGAACCTATGGCACATGGGCCAGAGGGGGCACTCAGAGCTCTCTCTGTGGGCACTCCTGCCATTTGCCCCAGCACAGAGTTCGCCAGAGTTCATTACTAGAAAGCCAGAGGGATGTGGGGCCAGGCTACTCCTCTCCCCCCTCTCTGTGCAGTTTGCAGTTTGGGTACTCGGTCTCTAAAAGGTTCACCATCACTGCTCTATAGTATCTTTGCCAAGAACACCCCAAATGGAGTCACCAAGAGTTGAACGCAACTGAAACGAGTGAATGACAACAAGGTGCCTTCCAGCTCAGTCTGTGATACTACTCCAAACTCTCAAATAGCTCCCTCTTTCTTATACATAAAGTCCAAACTCCTTTATCTGGCATTCAAAGCTTTCTACGACCTTTGTTGTTGCTGAGTCACTTCTCAGTTGTGTCTGACTCTTGGTGACCCCTATTTGGGGTTTTCTTGGCAAAGATCCTGGAGTAATTTGCCATTTCCTTCTCCAGCTCATTTGACAGAGGAGGAAACCGAGGCAAACTGGATTAAGTGGCTTGCCCAGGGTCACTGATTCCAGGCTCTCTATCCACTGCTCCACCTAGCTGCCTGGAAGGTACCTTAGAGTTCATTGCATCCAGCCCCCTTATTTTACCAATGAAGAAACTAAGGCCAGAGAGATAGGTGACTGTCCCCAGATCGCCAAGGAATTGAACCCAGGCCTGGGTTTGGCATGGCACCACGCTGAGTAGAGGAGTGAAATGACCAGATCAATACCCGCATAAGAAAGGTCCCTCTCCTACGCGACCGCTTTGCCAAACCCGAGGAGTTGGTCAAATACACTTAACAGGACTTTACTAGTCAGAACGGAATCTTTCTCTGATGACTCAGACCTCGGCCAGCCTCTGTGCCCCTCTTTGAATGTCAGTGATTGCTGTTCAGGAGTGGAAAAAGAATTCTGTTTATTTGTACCGTTGATTTGATTATCGGCATTCAGGCCCCAGTAAACTAGGGTTGACTGGGTTGGGGCTGTGCTTATGGGAGGGCGCACCTGTAATCAGTAACACGGGAAAATTCCCAGCTTTGCAATAGACCATATTAGAGGGAGAAGAAAGGAGGGACGATAGCGCCCACTGGGTGTAGGATGTTCCAGGCATGGGAGAAAGCAAAGCATTGGATCTGCGGTCTAAGTACATCGAATCTCCCTAACATGTGGTGCCTGAGGGGGCGGGGAGCTAGATGGCTCAGTGGATTGAGAGCCAGGCCTACAGATGGGAGATCTTAGGTTCAAATCTGGCCTCAGACACAAATCTGACACAGACAGAAGGTAAGAGTTTGCTGAGGACCGTGGACCTGTCATTCCTCTCAGGCTGGACACTGTGGCTCTTTTCTTTTTTAACCCTTACCTTCAGTCAATCTTGAGTATCAATTCTAAGGCAGAAGAGCAGCAAGGGCTAAGCAATTGGGGTTAAGTGACTTGTCCAGGGTCACACAGCTAGGAAGTCTCTGAGGGCAAATTTGAACCCAGATCCTCCCAACTCAAAGCCTGGTGCTCTCTCTACTGTGCTACCTCGCTGTGATTCTTAATGTGACCTAAAATCTCATTAGCATTGGGACTAACAAGCCTTACACACCTACCCTCTACTGAGTATGTAGGATGTGAAAACTTTTTTCCAATGAATCCATACTTAGACCCAGTGCTCTAATTTTGTATTTGTGAAGATGGTCCAGGAGGAGGCACCTAATGAAGGGTCATTCTTATCGATGAGCCCATCAGGATCTTCAGGAACACCAACTGATATCCAAAGTTGAGAGTCCCTCCCAGCCTAGCATTATCTGAAAAAAAAGCTTTCCCCCATCAACTGGTCTATTAATCCTGTGGAAGAAGGCAGTGAAGTTGTCTGGCATGATCTAGTCTTGATGAAGAAAGGCTGATTCTCCAGGATCACTGCCTCCCTTTCTAATCATCACTAGCCATCCCTTTAACAACACCGATTGGATTTTCCCCCCGGGAATTGAAGTCAAATTCACTGGCCTCTAGCGAGTTCCACTCACTTCTCTCCTGAAAACCCAGACAGCAACTGTCCTTCTGAAACCTTGTCTCATCTTCCTTATTCTAGAGTCCTTTTTTAACCCTTACTTTCTGACTTAAAATCATTACTGGGTATTGGATTCCAAGGCAGAAGAGCAGGAAGGGCTAGGCAGTGGGAGGTGAAGTGACTTGTCCAGGGTCACTCAGTTAGGAAGTGTCTGAGTCCAGATTTGAACCCAGGACCCCCTGTCTCTAGACCTGGCTCTCCATCCACTGAGCTACCCAGCTGCCCCCAGCGGATCATTCTTTGGCAGATGGCACCCACTCTCACTAGCCAAGTCTCCATTCCCAAGTTACCAACTTCCTGCTGGATTTCTCCACCTTCGTCTTCCATAGGCATTTCCAACCCCACAGCTCCAGAATGGAATGGAGGGCATTTTAGCCCCAAAGCTGCCCTTCTAGGCCTTCTACAGACCCCCCTGTTTCTGTAGGGAAACCATCACCTCCCAGTTACTGAGCCTCCAGCCCAAGCATTGGTATGCACTGTGTGCTGGGGATGCAAAGATAAGGGCGAAGGATTTCCTGCCCTCAGGGAGCTAACACTTTATCAGGGGAAGCAGCATATAGCTGGCTAAGCAGACACCAAATAGATACAAATATGCACAGTCAATACATTTCATGTGGAGGCGAGGAATTAAGAAGGAAAGAACAAGGATTTTTAGGGGCCTGAAATAATCCAGGTACTGAGATGAGTTCTATAATAATAATAATAATAATAATAATAATAATAAGGGGGAGCTGGGTGACTCAGTGGATGGAGAGCCAGGCCCAGAGATGGAAGGACCTGGGTTCTAAATCTGGCCTCAGACGCTTCCCAGCTGTGTGACCCTGGGCAAGTCACTTGACCCCCATTGCCTAGCCCTTACCACTCTTCTGCCTTGGAGCCAATACACAATATTGACTCTAAAATAGAAGGTAAGGGGCTAAAAAGGTTAAAAGTATACAGGTGGCTCAGTGGATAGAGAGCCAGGCCTAGAGACCAGAGGTCCTGGGTTCCAATCTGGCCTCAGAGACTTCCTACCTGGGTGACCCTGGGCAAGTCACTTGACCCCTATTGCATAGCTCTTGTTGCTCTGCTTTCCTACTTTAAAATCAATACACAGGGGGCAACTGGGTAGCTCAGTGGATGGAGAGCCAGGCCTAGAGACGGGAGGTTCTGGGTTCAAATCCGGCCTCAGACACTTCCCAGCTGGGTGACCCTGGGCAAGTCACTTGACCCCCATTGCCCACCCCTTACCACTCTTCTGCCTTGGAGCCAATATACAGTATTGACTCCAAGATGGAAGGTGAGGGTTAAAAAAATAAAAATAAAACCAATACACAGTTTGGATTCTAAGGCAGAAGGTTAGGGTTTGTTTTTTCAAAGCACATAGTAGGTGCTTAAAAGTGTCCGTTGAATCAAACAGCCATTCCTTTCTAGTGTGACTTTGGCCGCCACGCAGCTAAAGCTGTTCTCCATCCAGTCATTTATTCCGTGTAACTGATGGCTGCTGTCCCCATCAGAGCTGTCGTCATATAAATCCAGGGAAGGGTTCTCAACCTTATTCCCGTGATTTCATTGATGTAGGGAAGCCATGATGAGGAAGGTCACCAAAGCGAAGCAGCCGCTCTTCTGCAATGTATAGTCCTAGAACACTGAGTGCAAAGTTAAGTAACTTGCTCAAGGTTACTCTGCCAGCACATGTCAGAGCCGGGCCTTGAACCAGGCATTCCTGCCTCCAAGGCCAGCGC
>NC_058136.1:71272814-71291697 GCF_016433145.1 Gracilinanus agilis | reverse complement strand
CCTCTCCCTCTCTGTCTCTGTCTCTCTGTCTCTCTGTCCCTCTCTGTCTCTCTCCTTTTCTCCCCCCTCCTTCCTCTCTCCCCCCGCACCCGCTCTCACTGCTGCCTCCCTCAGATGAAGCTGTGTCCCAGAACTGTGGTGTGTTGGTCCACTGCCTGGCGGGCATCAGCCGCTCGGTCACTGTCACCGTGGCTTATCTGATGCAGAAGCTTCACCTCTCGCTCAACGACGCCTACGACCTGGTGAAGCGGCAGAAGTCCAACATCTCCCCCAACTTCAACTTCATGGGGCAGCTGCTGGACTTTGAGCACAGCTTGAAGCTCAAGGGCGAGGGGCCCAGGGACCAGAGGGATGGCCAGGGAGTGGAAGGGAACCAGCCCCCGACACCACCCTGTTTCTTCACCACCCCCACTGGAGAAGGCGTCTTTGAACTGGACTCCACCTAAGGAATGGGGCTGGGCAGAGGGTTGGGGTGGAGGTTAAGGACGGTGGCCCTGGCCTGGTCACTTCCCAGGTTGAGGCCTGCTGTCCTTAGGGAATTGCTTGCCCCCAAACCCAGGGGGCTCCCCGAAGCTGGGGAGAGCCCAATACCTCATCCGAAGAGACAAGAGCTAAGAACCCAGAGCCTTTTGCCATTTCGTGCCCCCTCCAAGATGGCGGAAGGGGAAAGACCTTTTATACCCACTTGAGAAACCAAACTTCAGCAAGAATCTGAATCTGAACGTGCCTATTGACCAGGTATTGACGGTCATGTTGATACTGCTGCCTCGCTGCCCCGACTCATGGAGCTCATGGCCAAGGCTCAGAGCCCATCGGGGAAGCCTTTGGGACTCATTCTAAAGCCTCCATTGGAAGGTGGCACCGTTCCGGATGCCCTGCCTCCTCTGTGGTTGGAGGGGCCGAGTTGAGGACAACTCAACATCCGAAGGCAGCACGCACTTTCGAAGTGCCTACTCGGTGCTGGCTCTGGCGAGGCTGGGGCTGGGGTCGCCTTAGAAGTGGAGCTTTTCAAACCGGGCCGGTTCTCTAAGCCCCGGATGTGGGGCTCCTTAAGGACTCAGGCAAGGAACCTGTGACTGGAGAACCGGTGCGGTGCACGCCTCCTTCCTCCCCACCCCATTCCTCTTCAGGAAAGCCCTCGAGCCTCCTCAAGAAAGAGAGCAGAAGCAGTCTGTGGACAAACTGAGCCCCACTGAAGAGGTTAAACCTCCCACTTCAGGTGGGTCATGCCACGCAATACCAGGTCTAGAACCTAGACCTTCAAGACCCAGGTCAGGGAAATCCACCTCTATACCTTGTCCCGAACTTTCTGTTCGAGAGCCATACTTTACCCCTAAAGAGGCCGGCTCTTGGGGTATCTGGGACTCAGATCTGAAACCTGCCAGTCTAGAACTGAGATGTTCCAGGCCCCACATCACCATGCCATACCTCAGCCATCGACTTGGTGGTGGCTTTGTGTGCTTGTGTGTGTGCGAGCATGTGTGTGTGTGTGTGAGCGTGTGTGTGTGTGTGTGTGTGTGTGTGTGTGTGTGTGTGTTCTGAGAAGCAGGAGGGAAGTGTGGGTATGGTTCTGTGCCAGGAGAACTTCCTGTGGGGAATTCTGGGCACCCAAAATGGAATAGCCTATCAGAGAAGGAATGTCCGTGTATTTCATTTTTCAGGGCGGGGGGAGGCTGGAAGGACTTTGGGGGAGGGAAGCAGAGAGGGAGGGAGGGAGGGAGGGAGGGAAAGCTGGAGCTGGGAGGCTGATTCCAGACCCAACATCTGGCTCTCTGACTATTTATTTACTAGAGGTTTTCTGAGAGATTTTTTTCTCTTCCCTCAGATATGTCTTAGAGAGGGCACTTGGATAGGGAGGGAGCTCTTTGCAATTGGCGAGCCCGGACGATATTTCTAAGCGATAGGGCAGGAGTTTTTCTGAGGAGAGAGCGATTGGTGAAACTCAATGGTGATGAGGAGGACGAAGGTCCCAGATGGTGGCGTTGTTTTCTTTGGATTTTTTGGTTGGTTTTTGGTTTTTTGGAGGGGGGAGTCTTGGTTTGGTTTTTGGATGGGAGGACGGTAGTCCGTTAAGGCACACACAAACACGCACACACATACATACACAGAGGCTCACCCAGACACACCCAGGCATGCACTCTGTGAGAAGACACAGACATCCGCAGGCTCATACACACAGCGTTGGGCCAGGGCAGAACCAGCAGGCATGGACGGTGCGGCCGTGAGCTTTGGCTGGGCCTTTTCCCCCCTCCTGTAGAGGGAAGAAGGGGCCCAGTGCTCAGTGTCTTTAATAGATTGGCAGATGAAATTTGAAATAAACATTTTCTGGAGAAAACAACAGCAACAACAAGGAAGGCACCATTTTTACCATCCTCAGGGAGGAAGGTTTGTGGTGAAGGGCGAGGCTGCTGGGGAGGTAGGCCTGTGTTGGAATCAGCATCTTTATTGTGCATCGTCCCCACCTGGTTTTAATAGGAGAGTCGTTCTAATGATCAATATTATTGTCTGTTTCTATCAGTGTCGTCAGAAGCCTCCTCATGAATATAAGCTAAGCTTCTCCAAATTCTAGATTCCCAGCTGCTGACTGTGTTTGTTTAGCACCAAGGCTTTTTTCAACTTGGAAGGAACCTAGTGGTGTGCCCTAAGGCTCTCGAGTCCTTGCTATATTAAAAAGAACTGAAATTTATACAGCACCTTCAAGCTTACAAATTGCTTTATTTACATCCTCTCGTTTAAGTCTAGCAACATCTCCTTCCAGGCTTTATTATCCCCGTTTTACAGATGGGGAAACTGAGGCTCAGAAGGGTCACACGACTTGTCCGTTCTCCTCCAGTGGAGCACCCGGGATAAAATGGAGCCTGTTTTCCTGATTCCAAGTCTAGCACCCTATCCGCTAGACTATCTTTCCCACCCCTGGCCTCTTTTCGACCTTTTTTTATCCCTGGCTTACGTAGGTGTGGATGGCATGTTTATCACATTTGTAGATTATATGAAAATGGGAAGGGTCGCTCGCATGTCAGATGGCAGAGAAAGGATCCAAAAGGATCTTACCAGGCTAGCATGAGAGGCAGGATTTAATAAGATGAAATTTAACAGGGATACGGGCCAGGTTTACTATGGTTCAACAAGTCAGTCACATGAATATAGGATGGGGAAGAGATGGTCCGATAAGAGTTCTTGTTTAAAAAAAAAAAAGTACAGTGCCTAGAACACTGGGCTTGGAATCGGGAACATCTGAGCTCCAATCCAGCTTCAGACATTGACTAGCTTTGTGTCTCTGGGCCTCAGTTACTTCATTCATACAATGAGGATAATAATAGAAGCTACCAAGGCTTTGGTTGGTGTTGTGAAAATAAAGTAAGAGAATATTTAAAGAAAAGAAAAAAGAAAATGACCAGAGGATTTTCTTAGCAAACTGCATGCTCCACGGGAGTCAACAGTGTGATTATCCAGGCCAAAGACAATGCAATCAAGGGAAGTGGCTGTTCCATAGTGTACCAATCTGGGGAGAATGTGTCTGACATATTGTGGTCAGTTCTGGCCTTTGCATTTTAGGAAGGATACCAAAGGGCAGCTAGGTGGCTCAGTGAATCGAGAGCCAGGCCTAGAGGTGGGAGGTCCTGAGTTCAAATGTGGCCTCAGACACTCCCTTGCTGTGTGACCCTGAGTGAGTCACTTGCCCCCCATGGCCTACTGCTTACCACTCTTCTATCTTGGAACCAATACTTAGTATCGATTCTAAGATGGAAGTAAAAAAAAGATACTGACAAAATCTGGGGTACAGCCAGAAGTTAGTGACTAGGATGGTCCGTAGAATATGAGAAACGCTCCAAGGAAATGGTAGGCATGTCTAGCCTAGAGAAGAACAGATGAGATGGAGGGCAAGGGAACACGCCTGAAGGTCTCAAGTATTTGGAGCACTGTTGTGCAGGAGAGGGGATTCCATTTAGTATTGGAAATCAAGAGCTAGACTTTAGGATTCACCTGATTCAAATCCTACCTTTTCTAGATGGGGAAACTGAGGCTTAGGAAGTTAAGTGAGTGTCCCACAGGTTACGCAGGTAGTAAGCTGCAAAGCCAGGATTCAAAAGCAGGAGACTGAGGTCCATCAGGTCAAAATCCAACCCTCTTTCTGCTTAGCTCTGGAAAGCACAAGTGGAAGTAATGGAGGAAAGTTGCAAAGAGGCCAGCTGAGGTTAGATGTCAAGAGGAACTTCCTAACAAGGAGAACTGTTCCAAAATGGGATAGTCTGCATTGGGAGGGCCTCTCTTTGGAAGCTCTCAAGTAGTGGCTGAAAGACAATTTGGGAATGATAAAGAGGATTCCTGTTCAAGTAGCAGGTAGGTTAGATGACCTCTCAGGCCTACCCTAATTTGTAGATTCTATGATTCAATGGAAGTCTTCCAGTCTGGCCCTAGTTGTAGCCCAATAGGTAGGATGGCTGTTGTCTGAGGACCGGCCTAGCTAAGTTTAAAAACTCAGCACCCAACTGGCCATGAGGAATTGACTTTTTCAGTCACATCAACTTTCTTAGCCTCTGAAAGTCTCCAGTGCGAGAGAACCTATCGCCTTCCACGGCAGCCTACTCGACCTTAGACAGGTCTAATTGTCAGGCAGTTTTTACTGACTTCAGCTAAAATTGGCCTTTCTGAAACTCCCATATTTTATCCTGACTTCTTCCCTCCAGGGCTAAGTGGAATGAGCTTGATCTAACGTGACGGCTCCTCAAATCATTCGAGATCTTTTGTCACTCTTGCCTTCTCCAGGCTCAAAGTTTCCATTTTCTTCCACCAACCACCACATTGGATGATTGGGAGGCTCTTTTCCCATCCCGGTTGCCCTCCTCTTCACTCTCTCCAGCCCACTGATGTCCTTTTCAAAATGTGCCCCCTACAAAGATAGAAAGGTCCCATATACATGAAAATAGTTATAATCGTGCTTTTTCTTCACGACAAAGACCCACAAAGTAGGTGCTTGTCGGTTGGAGAATAGCTAAACAAGTTGTAATACATGAATGTCATGAAATATTACTATATCACAAGAAATAATGAATCTAAAGAATTCAGAGAAATATGAGAAGACAGACGAACCGATGCAGACCAAAGTAAGAGAACAGGGAAAACAATTTACACCGTTACTGCAGCAATATAAATGGGAATATAAAAACAACGAGTGAACTCGAACACTGCGTGGTATGATAGGTAATCTTGGTCCTAAAGAAGAAAGGAGAAAATGTACCCCCATCACTTCTTTTCAGACATGGGGGACTATATGTGTGGGACACGGCATGCACTGTTGTATTCCATTGACGGTTGGTTAGTTTTGCTGGGCTGCCTTTTCGTTTTCTTTTTTATTCTTTCTTACAAAGCATGGATCCTGGGGGGAGGAGAAGAGAGGATATATATGGAAATGAGGGTGATGTAAAAAACAAAATATCCACAAAAATTGTTTTTAAAGGAGAGCCCAAAAGTGACCACAAAACTCTAGATGTGGTCTAGCCAGGACGAAATACAATGGGGCTCTCGCCTCCCTCGTCCTAGGTATTATGTCTCTCCCAATGTAGCCAAAGATTTCCTTAAGTTGTCTTGGCTTCCATATCATATCTATACTGAGCTTACAACCCACTAGAAACACCAGAACTTTTTCAGAAGATTCGCTGTCTAGCCACATTTTCCCCACCTTCTACTTATGAGATTGCTTTCTTGAGCCTTACCTAAGTGTGGATCTCTGGCAAATTTAATTGAACTACTTTGGGACCAACATTCTAGCCATCGAGATTTGCTGTCTTTCCCACCATCTTGGTCCTCTAAAAATCTGAGCAACACGCCATCTCAGATTGTTTTCCAAGTCGCTGATAAATATATTCAATAGCACAAGATTTGGGTTTCTGGGGGCCTCTGCTAAACCCCTCCTTCCAAGTTGACATTTAATGACTGCCCTTTGGGTCAACTAGTTCTGTCACAAAGGAATATGGTTGAATCCCATTTCTCTTTGTCTTGTCTAGAAATTTAGCACATGAGACTTTGCCAAATTATTTTGCTAAAATCTAGGTGAAACAATATGATAAATGGCTAGCCACTGTAACTTTTAAATGAGAGAGAAAAATCAGATTATCCAAATTTTTTTAAAAAATTAGGAGCAAATCACAACAAATTGCTACAAAACTATAAAATGTGCCAATCGATGTAACAGAAAATAGACAACAAACTAATTTCAGAAAGAGGATTTGAAAAGGCCATAAATAAAAAGAAAAGCACCAGGGAGAGAACAGCGAAAATGGCAGAGTAGGAGGAAGCATTACAAACGAACTCCTTCTGACTCTGACTCCAACAAAGACTTAGAAAGAGATCAAGGATAAATCACAGTAAATCATTTTTCCAGTTCTGGTCAGCATAGGGAGGCAAGCAGCAACCTATGGATGTGGAGGACAAGGCCTAGGCAGGAAAGTTCCCTGTATAGAACCTTCCTGGGACCCGGGGCTGTGTTCTAGGGAAAGAGGTTGTTTAGGATACAGCAGGGACAGACTTGACACTCATTGTGCAGAAAATAAGAACAAGGCCCAAATGGCAGGTTTGGTGATGGTGTCCCAGAGCTAGGTGGTAGGTTCAGTGCATACTGAGGAGGGAATCTGATTCCAGGTATAGACATTATCATGGCCTAAGACTGTGTACTGGGCAAGTAGCAGAAAGGAGAATGAAAAGCTTAGTACAGGAGGTATGGGACCTTACCTATGCGATGGACCTCTGGAAAATTAAAAAGGACCAGATGGAAGTCAACGATTCCATGAGACAACAAGAATTCTTGAAAACAAAGTCAAAAGTCTGGGGAAATAGAAGAAAATATATACAGTATCTCATATCACAAACAGCTGCCCTGGAAAACAGATCAGAGACAGATTATTTAAGAATCATTGTACTGCCTGAAAACCATGACCAAAATAAGAGCCTGGACATCATAGTTTAGAAAATCATGAAAGAGAGTTTCTCAGGTCCACTGAACAAGAAAGAATGTGAAAAAAGAAGGAATCCGCCAATCATTTCCTGAAAAAAGAAATCCCAACAAGAAAATGCCTAGGAACGCCATAGCCAAAATCTAGAGTTTTCCACTCAGAGTGAATATATTACAAGCAGCCAGAAAGGAAGAGTTTCAAGTACTGAGGAGCCACAGTCAAGATCCACACACAAGATTTAACAGCTACTGCTCTAAAGAAGAAGGGAACTTGGAATGTGATATTCCAAAAAAAAAGACAAACTTGCAATCAAGAATAATTTACCCATAAAAATTGAATATAATCTTACAAGAGAGGTAGTGTATATTTAATGAAATAGACTTCTAAGTATTCTTGATGAAAAGACAAGAGTAGACTAGAAACCTTGAAATACATATATGAGTAGAGAAAGAGATAAAAAGGTAAATGTGTGAGCAAGAGAAAGGGACTAGACAAAGACAAAATGTTTATGTATCAGGGAATATAATACAAGTGCCTCCCCAGAACCATAATGTCATCAGGAGTCATAGAAGGAGTTAAATAAGACTGGAGTCCTAGGAGTGGGTTTTTTTAAGGTCTTAGATGAAAGGAATGGAAAGAAAACGGAAGACATAAAGGTATAAAAAGAGAGCAATTTATCTCACACAATCCAGTTACACTTGTAGAAGAATATAAAATCTAAGATTCCTCTTTGAGGGACTCGGGTGGGAGACACATGGACCTTGCTTTCATCAGATCTGGTTAAAAGAGCATAGAATACACAAAGAGGTGTATTAGATGGAGAAATACATTTAACTCAATAGGGAAACAGGAAGGAACTGGGAAAAGGGAGAGGGGGAAATAAGGAGGGAATATTCGTCATAAGCAAAACACTTTAACTATTGGAATGTGGATCATGAAGATAGGCTTAAAAGGAAAGAAAGAAAGCATAAGAACTAGTGATTGGGGTCTGTGTGAGAGTTAAAAAAGGATAAGAGACAGAAGAACAAAAGTAGATCGTATTAAGTCTAGGGCACTCTTCTCTCACCACTCTCATATTCTTTGTAAAGAAGTAGCAGGAAGAAAAAACGAGGGAACGTATAAGAGAATAGAATAAAGGGAAATGCACAATCGGTGGTTATAACTGAGAATGCGAATCAGATAACCATACATAAAATAGAAGAAGAGAGTAAAATTGATTAGAAAGCAGAGTCCCATGATCTGTTGTTTACAAGAAACACATCTGAAACATAAAGATTCACAGAGTTAAAATAAAATAAGGGACTAGAACAAAAGAGATTATGCTTCAACTGGCCTCAAAAAGCCAAGCTTAGCCATCTGATCTCAGACCAGGCAACAGCAAAACCAGACTTAATCGAAAGAAACAAACAAGGAATCTACACCATACTGAGTCAGCTGGTGGCACAGTGGATAAAGTGCTGGGCCTGGAGTCAGGAAGACTTGAATTCAAATCCAGCCTCAGACACTTATTAGCTGTGTGACACTGGGCAAATCATTTAGCCTCTGTTTGTCTCAGTTTTCTCAACTGTAAAATGGGGATTTTAATAGCACCTACCTTGCAGGGTTGTTGTGAGAATGAAAACAAGATAATGCTTGTAAAAGCACATAGTAAGGGGCTACATAAATGCTATTCCCTTTCCTGCTTTACTGAAAGCTACCATGGACAGTGAATTAACATCAGTACTTAACATCTATGCACAACATGGCATAGCTTAAAGAAAACGTTAAACCAGTTACTGGGAGAAATAGACAGTAAAATTATAATATAAAAAAACTATAATAGCAGTGGATCTCAATAGTTCTCCCTCTCAGACAAAAGAAAGTAAAAAAAAGTTAAGGATGTGAATAGAAATCTACAAAAGTTAGATATGATAAACTTCTGATGATTATAGAGTAGAGAATAAGAAAAGGGCATACATACTCTTCACTGTATATGGTGCCTTTACAAAAATTGGCAATCCTTGCAAACAAATACAGAAAAGCAGAAATATTAAATTCAACTTTCACTGCTCACAATACAATAAAAATTGTATTCACTAAAAGGTCACTGAAGAAAAGATTCAAAATTAATTGGAGACTAACTTAATCCTAAAAAAAAATTTGGCTCAGAAAACAAATCAGAACAGATAATTTCATTAAAGATGCCAATGAAACTACATGCCAAAGCCAAAACAATCCTTGGGGGAAAGTTACATCTCTAAACACTTTCATCAACAACTGAAAGAAAGAATAATTCAACAAATTGGGCAAATGTGTTAAAAAATAAGAAAATGTAAGAAAAAAAATTAAAATCCCAATTAAATATCCAAATAGGTATTCTGAAAATCAAAACCAGAGATTAAGAAATTTTTAAGAAAAAATACCTGCTGAATTAATAAAGCTAAGAGTTGTTTTAAAGAAACTAATAAAATAGACTGTTGGGAAATTTCCTTTTAAAAAAGAAAGAGGAAAACCAAGTTACCAACATAAAAATGATGAGAATTCACAAGTGAAGCAGAAATAAAGGGAATTATTAGAAAGTATTCTGTCCTATTATGTAACCTAAATAAAATTGATGAATATTCACCAAAGTATAAAATGCTCAGAGTAGCAGAACAAGAAATACAGAATTTAAATAACCTAATCTCAGGGGGAGCAGGGGGGAGGGGGACTGACCAATCCATAAATGAACTCCCAAAGGAAAAAAAGCCCAGATAGATAGACAAGCAAATTCAACCAGACATTCAAAGACCAATCATTTCTAATCGTCTGTAGAAAAAGTAAGAGAAGTGATGATATCAAATTCTTTCTATGATAAAAATATGGTCTGGCTACCTAAAACAGGAAAAGTTAAAACTGAGAAAGAAAACTACAATCCAATATCCTCAATCATATTAATAACAAGAAAAACAACAATTATATGATTCTATCAGAAGATATAATATATTTAATATATAATATATAAAAGGCCTTTGACCAGAAACCAGGTCTATTCTGATTTAAAAAACAAACTAGAAAACATAGGAATAATTTGACCTGTTCTTAATATGATGGGTTACAGCTATCTAAAATCTAGAATCATAAGAGCAGTTAGATGACGCAGTAGTTTGGGAGCTAGGCCTAGAGATCAGAGGTCCTGAGTTCAAATTTGACCTCAGACACTTTCTACCTATGTGACCCTGGGCAAGTCACTTCGCCTCCATTGCCTAGCCCTTACCGCTCTTCTGCCTTGGAACCAAGACGCAGTATTGATTCTGGGATGGAAGGTAAGGTTTTTTAAATAAATAATTAATGATAAACTAAAATAAAGTCCAGAACCAGAATTATATGTAATGAGAATAAGCTAAAGACCTTTCTGATAATATCAGGGGTAAACTAAGGATGTCCATTGTTACCACTTGATAGAGTACTAGAAATAGTACTAGAGTACTAGAAATACTAGGTATAGCAATGACAAGACAAACAAAAACTGAAGGAAAAAGCAATTTCACTTTGTGTGGAGGATAGAGTGGTGTACTTAGAAAACCCCAGAGAATCAACTAAAAATTAATTGAAACAATAATTTTAGCATATAATAATTTTAGATATAAAATGCACATGAAATAATTCCATGTCAATCATTAGCATTTCTGTATATTATCATCCAAACCAAGCTGGAAAACACAGAAAGAGAAATCCCAATGAAAATAACTTCCCAAATGTATAAAATAACTTGAGCGTATACCCCCCACAATACATGGAAACTATATAAATACGACTACAAAATACTCTTTACGCAAATACAGACCTAAGTACCTGGAGAAAAATTGCTCATGAGTGTAGTAGGCCAAGCCAATATAATGAAAAGGGACAATTTTGTCCCTAAATGAATTTACTCGTTTGGTGCCATACCAATCAAACTACCAAAAGATTGTTCTAGAGAGCTAGGACAAAAAATCATGACCAATTTCACCTGGAGGAATATAGGTCAGGAATTTGGAGGGAATTATTGAAAAGGAAATCGGGAAGGAAAGGGGATGTCAAACAATACCAGATCTCAAACTAGTGATCTTTAAAATTATTTGGTATTGGGTAAGAAATGAGGAGATCCATCAATAGAACAGGTTAGGTACATAACATACAGGAGCAAACAGAGACTGAGAAAGCAAAAGTCCCCGGCTATAGGGGTAATTGACAAAAACTGCTGGGAAGACTGGAAAACAGTCTGGCAGAAACTAAATCTAGACTGACATGTCACACCACATACCAAGATATCTCCGAATGGATACATGATTTAGACATAAATGCTGTGGCATACCAAGGGTTGGGCCGTGGGAGCAGTCTGACCCAGGTGCAGGCAATAATGAGGTGCATTGTCTGTAGAGAATTTAAAAACAATAACAAAACTGACTAAAAATCAGTCTGCTTTTTTTCTCCCCGTGCACTGGCAATTCTTAATGATGTCAGTGGTAAAATACTCCTCCCTTCCAAAATCTTTGTTGGTTTAAGTTGTCTAAGTTCTCAATTACTGCTACTTGACCGCCATCGGGCCTCCCGACACTTGCGGACTCAGCTATATGTGTTTGTTTAGTTAGAATCTTGTGAGCTCACTTCAGGCGCAGTTCATGTCTCTGGCCTCCGTGATACTACATATTCCAGTGTTTAAACAGTAGATTCAAAACATATGATGATAGCACAGTGATTGTAGAGACAAACAGAACTTGAGTTGTTTCAATCCTGTCATTCGATGTGAAAATTTGGTGTTTTGATTTGTGTTTAAAACTTAAAACAAGTGAAATAGTGTGAACTGCGAAGTGTAATATTTTCGTTCGTCTGTGAAATCTTTTCCTCAATTTGAATCATATCTTTAGATTTAAACGTATTCTTCCCTTTTAATTGTCCATTGTCTGTTTTTAAACGAATGAAGGAATCAAGAAAAGAAAGTGTTGTTTCGGTGGTACGATTTAGAAGATGCCTAAATTGTGCCTTTTGCAGACATTTCCATTTTGTTCAAATTTGCCTGCGAAATGAGATTTTTATGAATCTCTGCCAAACTTGCCCTCCCATTTCAGATTTTCCCTATTTGTGTCGCTGTTCCTTCATGTGAAAGAAATTTTTCAAAATTAAAATCAATAAAAAGTGTTCTTCAATCAACTACATGTACAGATAGACTGACAAGCTAGTCTATTCTGTCTATTGAATGTGAACATGAGAAGATCAATTTTCACAAATTCAATGGCAAATTTGTAGATGTTAAGGCTCAAAAACAAAAATTGTAATGTTATTGTTCAAGTACTGTGACAGACTAATATATAGGTATAAGTTTTTCCCTTTTTTCAAAAAATACATTAGTGCAATTAAAAAGTATTAATCTGTTAATTTTTCCTTTTTATACTGTAATATTTATTTTAGTTTTATTTTTATTTTTTTACTGGCATAATTATACTATATATGAAGTTCAATAAAAGAACATTTTCACTGTGTTTCATTTCTGACCATTTTTATTCATCATTTGATTTCATGATTATTTACTGAAAATAATTTTGTCGTAAAGAAGAGGGAGGGGTCTTTAAAAAAAATTATCCTCAGGGAAGCTAGGTGCCTTGGAGATGGGAGGTCCTGGGTTCAAATTTGGCCTCCGATGCTTCCTAGCTGGGGGACCCTGGGCGAGTCATTTAACCCTTATTGTCCAGCCTTACCTCTCTTCCTCCTTGGAACCACACGATTTTGATTCTAAGATGAAAGGTAAGGGTTTAAAAAAATGGTCCTCTCAGGATGTCCAATATGCTACATGTGATGCTGCATAAAGGTGTGACATCAATAACAAATTGGAAGAATAAAGAACAAAATGGCCTGTCAGATAGATTGGGGTATATGGTTCATGATCAAATGAGTTATAGGATCACAGAAGATCAAATGGACTATTGTGGTCCTAGAAAACAAGAAAGATTTTTGCACAAGCAAAGCAAATGCAGGCAAAATTAGAAGGAAAGAAAGTAATTGGGAGGAAAATCTCTATAGCAAATTTCTGTCACAAAAAAATCTCATTTCCAAGATATATAAGAAGCTGATTCTTTTCTCAATTCTCATCCTTCTTGTCTTCTCAGCAGCCTTTGACACTGTGGATCATTCTCTCTTCCCTGACACTCTCTTCTTTCTAAGTTTTTGTGACACTGTTCTCTCCTGGTCCTCTTCCTACCTCTCTGGCTGCTCCTTCTCAGTATCTTTTACTAAATCTTCATCCAAGTCATTCCCAATAACTGAAGGTATCTCCCCCAAGGCCCTATCCTGGGCCCTCTTCTTTGCCTACACTATTTCACTTAGTGATCTCATCAGATCTTCTGAATTCAATTTATCCTCTCTGTGCTGATGACTCACATATCTACTTGTCCAGGCCCAACTCTTCCTCTCTTCCAGTCTTGTACCTCCAACTGTCTATTGGACATCTTATTCTGGACGTCACATAGATGACTTTTTTAACCCTCAGTTTCCGTCTTAGTATGAATTCTAAGATAGAAGAGCAGCAAGGACTAGGTGACCAGGGTCACACTGCTAGGAAGGATCAAATGGCGAGATTTGAACCCAGGATCTCCCAACTTCAGGCCTGGAGCTCTAGCCACTATGCTATCTAGTTGCCCCTGTCACATAGATAGCTTAAACTCAACATGTCTAAAACTGAATTCATTATTTTTCCCCCTAACTTTCTAATTTCCCTATGATGTTGAGAGTATCACCACCCTTCCTATCACCACCCAAGCTTATAGCCTCACTGTCTTCCTCCATTCCTCATTCTCTCTCATTGCCCTATTACAAATCTGTTGCCAAGGTCTGTCATTTCTGCCTCTGCAGCTTCTTTCAAATATGCCCCCTTCTTTCCTCTGACATTGTGATCGTCCTGGGGCAGGGCTTCTCGCCTCATGCCTGGACTATCGTGACAGTCTGCTGGTGGGTCTCCCTGCCTCAAGTCTCCCCAGGCCACCCTCCACCCAACCACCAAAGTGATGTTCCTAAAGCCTAGGTCTGATCATGTCACTCCTCTACTCAATAAACTCCAGTGGTTCCCCATCACCCCCAAGATCAAAAACAAATGAATGAAGAGAGTTCAGAAGCCCTTCATAACGTAGTCCCCGCCTGGCTTTCCAGGCATCTCACCCCTTACTCCCTGCAGTGTACTCTTCTTCTATCTAGTGACTTGCCCTCTGACCTATTCCTCACCTAGGACCCAGACGATTTTGCTCACTGATCCCCGTGCCTGGAATTCTCTATCTCCTCATCTTTACTTCCTGGCTTCCTTTACATCTCAGCTACAGTCCCACTACCCTGCAAGAAGCCTCTCCCAGGCAGTCCTTCTTAATCTTAGTGCTTACCTTTGAGACTAACCCCCAATATTTCTGGGGACTAATCTTCATTTGCATATTGTCTCCCTCATTAGACTGTGAGCTCCTTGAGGGCAGGGACCTGGGTTTTGGCTATCTTTGTATGCCTCAGATTTAGCACAGTGCCTGGCACATAGTACACACTTAATTAGTGTTTTTTCCATCTCAGAATCAATACTGTGTAGTGGTTCCAAAGCAGAAGAGTAGTTAGACCTAGGCAATGAGGGTTAAGTGACTTACCCAGGATCACACAGCTGGGAAGTGTCTGAGGCCAGATTTGAACTCAGGACCTCCCATCTCCGGGACTGGAACTCTATCCACCAAACCACATAGTTGTTCTTTAGTATTTGTTGAGTGGCTGACTCGTTTAGCACCGGTGACTCTGTTGGAGGCAGTCGCTGAAGCCCCTGTGATCAGTTTCCAGGTCACCTCCCCACTAGGGTTGTTCCCAAGAACAATGGTGGTCGAGGCTGAACTGAAAGCAGCTTTGGTGGTCTGTAGAGTGTGCTGTGCATGGGTCTGTAGACTCATGTGCCTTCGGTAGCAGCTGGTTGGTGGAAGTCGGCTGGCCGTTGGGGTTGGTGGCGGCAGCAATGGTGGGCACCTTCTTCTCACAGAGGTTTCTTCTCCCATCCCTCTCCCACTCATGAAGACTTTAGGGATGGTCTGCAGAATGCTGCTATTCCCAGAACTCTTGAGGGGAGGGTCCTGGGCTATATCCACTGGAGTCTGAGGAAAGGGAATGGCTGAAAGGGTAGCATGTGTTAAAAAACAACAATAATTTTACTCTAATTATTATATAATATCTCTAAAGTGATATATTAGATGATGTTATAATAGAGGATATAATAATATATAACATAGTGTAGCATAATATAGTATAGCATATAAATATAGTATAGCATAATATAATTATAATATGATACGATACAATACCATACGATACGATACGATACAGTGCGATACAATATATGTTGCTTTCCTTTGTATTCCTATGTGTTTTATTTTGTGTGTTTAAAAATATTTTTCTGAGAAGGGGGTCCATAGGCTTCACCAAATTGCCTAAGGATCCAGAACATAAAAAAAAGCTAAAGAACATTTCCTTTGAAGTCTTGCAAGGCATTTAGGTGGCACAGGGGATAGAGGGCCAGATCTGGAGTCAGGAAGACCTGAGTTCAAATCCAGCAATTTACCTAACCTCTTTTTGCTTTAATCCACTAGAGAAGGAAATGGTAAACCATTCCAGTGTAGAGTATAGACTCACTATAGAGTCTATGGAGTCACAAAGAGATAGATACAACCAGAGTAATGATGTGCCCGGCATGGCGCTGAGCCCTTTAAACAAAGATGATCTCATTTGATCCTCACAGAAACCCTTCAAGATAGGGGCTATTATTATCCCTATTTTACAGATGAGGAAACTGAGGCAGACAGAGTTCACCTCTTGACTTGCCCAGAGTCACACAGCTAAGCAGTGTCTAAGTCTAGATTTGAACCCAGATCCTCTCAACTCCAGGTCCAGCATTGTATCCTACTTACCAAAATGAAAAATAAATAAGAGTTCACAACAGATAAAGAATTTAAAGCTATTCTGGCTAACACCAACTAAATCAGCAGCCAATTGAAATGGATGAATTATCGAAAAACTATAAATTTGGAAAATTAATAGAATAATGAAGGAATGTAAACAACCTGACCTAATAAAAAAAAAATGAAAAACCACAAATGAACTCCCAAAGAAAAAACGTCACCGTCCAAATTGATTAACAGATGAATTCTGTCACAAAATTGAAAGAATAGGGACAGCTAAATGGTCTAGAGACGGGAGGTTCTGGGTTCCAATGTGACCCTGGGCAAGTCACTTAACCCCCCATTGCCTAGCCCTTACCACTTTTCTGCCTTAGAATCCATGCACAGTATTGATTCTAAGGTGGAAGGCAAGGGGTTAAAAAATTCAAAGACTAGATAGTTGTTTTCAAAAATAAAATAACTCCCCCACCGGATCCATACTATGAGAACAATATGGTTCTGTAATCCAAAGCAGAGAAATCAATATCGAATGAATGGTGACGCTAAAATATTAGTAACGAGGTGGCAGGAATGGATTTCCAAGGTTATTCCCTCTGACCAATTTGGATTTATACTAAGAATGAATTCTTGGCTCCACATTAGGAAACCTATAAAGATAATGGAACATATTATTCAATCAAGAAATAAGCATTTTGGGCAGCTGGGTAGCTCAGTGGAGTGAGAGTCAGGCCTAGAGACGGGAGGTCCTGGGTTCAAACCCGGCCTCAGTCACTTCCCAGCTGTGTGACCCTGGGCAAGTCACTTGACCCCCATTGCCCACCGTTACCAATCTTCCACCTATGAGACAATACACCGAAGTACAAGGGTTAAAAAAAAAAAAAAAAGAAAGAAAGAAGCATTTTGCCAGCGCCTAGTATGGACCTGGCCCTATGCTAATTGGTGAGGTTCTACATACAAAAAAAAAAAAAAAAAAAAAAAAAAAAGACAGCCCCTGCCCTCAGGGAGCTTACAGTCTACCGGAAAGGCAATATACAAAAAGAAAGTGAAAGAGGAGGGGCAGCCAGGTAAAAAAAAGAGATGTCTCCTTGAATGGAGGGAGGTTTAGAGTCCATGGTCCCAGCCTCCAGGCAGAGAGGGAGAGAGATAGTGGTGAGGTGGAGGACCAGGGCTGATGAGATCTCAAAGCGGGATGAAGTTATCCCGAAAATGAGCTTCCTGGGTCATGGACAACAAGTGAGGCAGAGAAGTCCCAGAGTAGGACAGCCAGGTGAGAATTGAGGAAATGTGGGGAAAGATTGTTTAACCCCTTCCCTTCCATCTTAGAATCAATACTGTGTATTGGTTCTAAGGCAGAAGAGTGGTAAAGGCTCGGCCAGTGATGGGCCAACTTTTTACAGAGGGGGCCAAAGGAAAAGCGATGTGTCCGGCTGTTTCTAAGGCGACTCATTCCAAGTTTCATTGTATCGTGTCCTACTCGTTGTATTCGTCAGATTAGGAAGAATGTCACGGCTGGATAGAACATTTCAGGGGGCCGCATCTGGCCTGCGGGCAGTAGTTTGCCCATCACTGGGCTAGACAATGGGGGTCAAGTGACTTGCCCAGGGTCACCCAGCTAGGAAGTGTTCGAGGCCAGAATTGAACCCAGGATCTCCCATCTCTGGCCCGGGTTCTCAATCCACTGAGCTACCCAGCTGCCCCAAAAGCTTTTGGTAAAATTCAACACTCACTAATATTGCAAACACTAAAAAGAGGCTGGTGTGTTGGACCCACGTCCCCCACAAAATCCCTGGTAAAGCTTAAAAATATACCAGTTAAAAATGGACTAAGGAGAATGAGCTGCAGACTTCTCCACCTAGCCCAGGGATGCACAGATGGAAACACGCTACGAGACAAACCAAGTGGGCCAGGAGAATGGGAAAGGGATCCCGATCGCAGTCTGGCGCTGTCATCAAGCCCACAGGCAGGAGGTGGCAGGGGAAAGGACTTGGGCAGAGGCTGAAGGGTTGGGGAGAGAGGGGGGCCGCCTCAGAGCCCAACAGCAGAGGACAAGGACCCCAGGCAGACCCGGGTTCATCCAGGACGTGGCCCTGGAGCCCAGTGGCAAGAAGGAAAACAGGCAGAGATCCACGAGAGAGCAGGAGACTGGGCGAGTCCCTGAGGGGAAATCTGGCAGCAGGGGAATGGCCCCAGGCGCTCCAGAGAAAGGGGAGCAAAGCCCCACAACAAAAGAAAGGAGGAAACAGGGACTGGGCAGCTCCAGGAGAGGAACCGCCCATTCTCTAGGGTAGGTGGTCCAGGAGCCCCAGTAACAGCAGGAGGAAAACAGCAGAGCATAAGCCAAGCAAAGGCTCCTTCCTCAACCTAGACAATGAGACTGCTGAAATGAGCAAACCATAAGAAAAATCCCTTGGGTGGAGAAACCCCTACAGGATGCCCCTAGGAAGAGGGCGACCCCACAACAAGTCCGAGTAAAGCCATAAAGCCTCCCAAAAGGTATTCTGGCCAGGAGGATTAGAAACGAACTTGGGGAAGATGATTAGGAGTTCTTCTTCTCTGGACCGTTTCACTTAGGGTTTTCATCCGTTTCCATGGATTCAATGATTTCTCTATGCTGATTCTCAGATCCCCTTGGCTAGCCCTAATCTCCAGACTCTTTTCAATCTCCCACTGGACATTTCAAACCAGGATGTCTCATAGACATCTTAAATCATCATGTCCAAACTGAACTTATTATCTTTCCCCAGAAACCCACCGCCTTCCAAATTTCCCTATTATTCTGTGTGTGCGCGCGCGCTCCCTTTTGTCATTAAGCTCCTTGAGAAAGCCATCTACAAGCTACAAATTTCTCCACTTTGTTTCCTTTCTCTCCCCCTCCCTCCATCCCTCTCTCTCTGTGTCTCTGTCTCTCTCTTTCTCTCTCTCTCTCTCTCCCCGTCTCTCTGTCTCTCTCTCTCTGTCTCTGTCTGTCTCTGTCTCTGTCTCTGTCTCTGTCTCTGTCTCTGTCTCTCTCTCTCTCTCTCTCTCTGTCTC
>NC_058136.1:71227619-71252897 GCF_016433145.1 Gracilinanus agilis | reverse complement strand
GGAGGTCCTAGGTTCAAATCCGGCCTCAGACACTTCCCAGCTGTGTGACCCTGGGCAAGTCACTTGACCCCCATTGCCCACCCTTACCACTCTTCCACCTAGGAGCCAATACACAGAAGTTAAGGGTTTTAAATAAATAAATGAACCTAAAGAGAGCTTATCTGGACATGACATAACCAGCTAGAGTGCCTGTGAAGACCAGAAGCTCACTTTAGCAGTGGCCAGATAGCGAAGGAATTCACAACCAACGAAGAAGAAATTAAAGCAATTATTAGGAATGACTTTGCCCAACTACATGCCAATAAATCTGACAATCTAAGTGAAGTAAATGAATATTTAAAGAAATCTAAATTGCCCAGATTAACGGAGGAGGAAATAGAATACTTAAACAGCCTCATCTCAGAAAAAGAAATTGAACAGACAGTGCAGGAGAAGGTATGTACCAGATCCTAGACAGGCACTGTTTGGTGGGGAAAGCAAAAAGCTCTTTGACTTTGGGGGAATGGGGGAGAGTCTTCTCTGGAGATCGGTAGGAACCATGCCATGAAGCCAGTAGACAAAAGTCTGTAAGAGGCAGAGGAGATTGTGACAGGACTGGCACTGATGGAGGGCATCTTTGATAAGTTAATGGCTAGGTGTCAAGTAGATAGAGTGCCTGGGCCTGGAGTAACAAAGGCCTGGTTTCCAATCTCATCTCAGACACTGATTAGCTGTGTGATCCTGGGAAGTCACTTCAGCTCTTTTCGCCTCAGTTTCTGCAACTGTACAACAGAACAATAAGGATACCTACTTGTAGGATGATCATGAGGACCAAATGGTTAGTTGGTTGCTGTCCTTTGAACCAAGATGCCATCACTATGGTAACATCTTTTGATGCTTCCATAAATTGGACTTAAAAGAAGCAGAGTGGCACAGAGTTGGCAGGTCCACCCTCTTTTCCAGAATCATCCTAGTTTAGGCGCAAGACAACCGGCGATGATTCGAGATGTGGCAGATGACCCTGGCTTCCAACAAGATAATATTTGAAATATTGTAAATATTTGTAAAACTTTCAGCCCAGTGCCTGAACCATAGCAGGGAGGAGGGAGGGAATAAGCATTTTTATATTTATCTACATAATATATAATTGATATGGCTATGTACCTAATTATCGAAAGCTATTTCTATATTAGCTCTATTTATAAATACTTATTCCCTCTCCCCTCCCCCCTGCTATAAAAAGGAAGATGATGAACCAAATTAGGCTTTGAGTCCGAAGGGTGCCCAGACTCAGAAGAGACTTTCCTCAATGCCAACTGAAGTTTACCAGTTTCAGTGCATCATGGGGGCATCTGCACTTTCCAACGGCTAACAGAAAAAGCAGCTGGAGACACCTTCTCGTATATGGGACACTGGGGAAAAGCAGAAGGCCCCACAGAGCACACAGATCCAAGGGCAAGAGCCCACCTTGTTGAGAGATGGAACCATGAACAAAACCATTCCACTTGGAAAGACCAAAGATCAGGGGAAGAGAAGTCTCAATTTGGGTTCAGTTGTGTCTGACTCTCCCTGACCCTGTAGACAATGGCAATACCTGGCCATGGGTTTATTCTTGGCAAACACACTAAGGTAGTTTGCCATCGCTTTCTCCAGTGGGTTAAGGCAAATAAGGGTTAACTGACTTGCCCAAGGTCACACAGTTAGTAATTGTCTGAGGCCGGATTCAAACTCAGCTCTTCCTAACTCCAGGTCCAATGCTCTATCCATACTGAGCCACCTAACTGCTTCAGATACAAGAATACCACCAGGAGAAACCCTGAGTAGTGCATATTACCTAGAAATCCATCACCAGACCCGCCGTAAAGAGTCGCTTTTAAAATCTTGAAGTTCAGTTGGGGAAAGGGGCTGAGGGAAAGGAATGTGCATTAGGCAACACGGTGACTCAGTGGATAGAGAGCTAAGCTGCAGATGGGAGGTCCTGGGTTCAAATCTGATCTCAGATATTTCCAAGCTTTGTGACCCTGGGCAAGTCACTTAACCACCATTACCCAGCCCTTGCCCTTCTGTCTTAGAGTTGTTACTTGGACAGAGGAAGGCAAGAGTTTTTAAAATGATGAATATACACTTCCTAGCTGTGTGACCCTGGGCAAGCCATTTAATCCCCATTGCCTCACCCTTATTGCTCTTCTGTCAATACTCAGTATTGATTCCAAGATAGAAGGTAAGAGTTTAAAAAAAATAGACATTAATGTGCCAGGACTTTGCTAAGCGCTTCAGAAATATTATCTCAACTGATATTCACAACAACCCTGCAAAATAAGTGCTGTTATTGTCCCCATTTTACAGCTGAAGAAACTGAGGCAAACGGTGGTTTAGACTTGCCCAGGGTCACACAACTATTAAGTATCTGAGGCCAAATTTGAACTCATCTTCTGACTCTAGGCCCAGCACTCTATTCACTGCAGAGCCACCTAGCTGGGAAGAGAATATTTACTATTTTAAAAAGCTGAGAGTCATGCCTAAGCCAGGGAAAGATGCCTCATCTCCAGATCTGAGAGCTAAGTCTAAATCTCCTGTCACAAGAAGATTATAAGAAAGAACAGTTAATGAAGTTATTGTAGAGTCCAAGAGTCCATTTGCATCACTTATAGTGGTGGTGGAAAAGAAGAATGGGAAAGTATAAGGAGGTTTGAACTACTGGATTTTGAACAACAGAAACTTAATCATTACATCTGGTAATTATAGCTGGTTCATCAATTAATTAGCTAATTAATTCCTTCTAATGAATCCTACTTTTCTTTAGGGAACAGAAGGAAAAGTACCCAAGTCTGGAGTGTCTGGGTACAGCTTCTGTAGCATCCTATTTACACCTAGTACACACTACACAACTGAACCAAAAAAATCAATCGATGAAAATATAAGAGGAACAAAAATAATAGAGAAGCCAAAGCATGCAATAGGATAGTGTCTTATGAACCTTAGAATACCAAATTAATTGGAAAGGAACTCATTCAACAAAAATGTCTGGGGAAACCGGAGAGCACTTTGGCAGAAAATAGGATTAGACCAATGTCTAACACCACATACTACAATAAATTCCAAATGGATCAACAATCTAAATAGAACCAGTTTCAAAAACTCAGATATTCAAATGGACCCAAGATTTCATCAATTCAGGGGTTTCTTCCTACCCAGTTTGTAGCCCATCCATACCTGCTCAGTCGTATCCTAAAATATTAGGAGAGAATGAAAGGCTGTATAGCTTTCTTATTTTCGAAACTGGGTAAGTAGTTTTACTTTTCTATGTGTTTATAGAGATCCTGCTCTATAACCAGAGACTAATCTGAGTGGCCTGGGTGGTCGTGGGATGCAAAGAATGAAACAGATTGGAAGCATGGCTTGTTAGCTCATAGTACTTCAAGAAATACTGAAGTAGCCACTTTATTATAAAGGAAATTAAAGATCCCTTTCCCCCAAAAGCCCAAGAAAATTTCCCACAGTTACAGAGAGCAAGATTTTTACTATAGTCAAAACAAAAGCCTTAGAAGCCTCCAGGCATAGACAAAAAACCTATGCTAAACTATCAACTATATGTGTTATCTTTAAGTGGAGCCTGGGACATCTCCATTAGGTCGGAAAACCCCGTCAGTTTCTCGGCCTTGATGGTATTAAACAATTTTTGAGCCTCATTATTTTACTTTAATTCTGGGCAAAATGCCCTGCCAAGGGTTCGGCCTTGGCCGTACCAACCATCTCTGTTCTCGGGCAAAGGGGAACAGAGTTAGCCCCCCTCCTGCTGGAGTGCTGAGAGCCCAAAGCTTTTTCAATAAGACTATAATGCATTTTGAAGGAATGTGAGAATTATGAAAGGAATCAAAAGAGGAATCTCAGATTTTTATCTTAGATATCCCACACCTGTCTCGTCCCGTATTTAGATAGGGCAGAAAGATCAATACATGGCTCTGCTGGTCTGTATTGATCTTTTGAGGGGGTCCAGATAAAAATATCTACTTGAGATTCTAATTTCTCTTAATAGCTCCCAACATATCCCCCTTCTCTTCAAAATAACATGATTTTTTAGACAGGAAAACTTTGAATAATGAAAGAAGTTAAAATTGGTTATAATCATCAGTTATAGTTGGATCTGATATGAATTACAGATCAAATTACTTGATTATGGCTCTCTACATGTGTTCTAACAGAAATAATTTGTATAGACTCCATTCATAGAATACATGATCCTTGAGAATGTTTTTGTTTTTTCCCTCACCCTTAAATTTGTTTTTTCTAGACTTGTCCAAACCCGTGTGGTCTTTGATTCCCAAAATATATAATCGCTTTGAGTCCCATTAAGGAATAACATAGGTAAATGATATCTATAATAACCATTTTGATGTCAATTCTTGTTGAGGAAATAACATTAGACTGACATGACTTAATGAACACAGGCTGACTCTTTGTAATTCTTTTTAAAATACAGTCATCCCCAGCAAAGGAAAGTAATAAATGTTGAAGGGGATATGGCAAAATTGGGACATTAATGCATTGCTAGTAGAGTTGTGAATTGATCCAACCATTCTGGATGTCAATTTGTAACTATGCCCAAAGGGCTTTAAAAGACTGTCTGCCCTTTGATCCAGCCATACCACTGCTGGGTTTATACCCCAAAGAGATCATAGGGAAAAAGACTTGTACAAAAATATTTGTAGCCGCGCTCTTTGTGGTGGCAAAAAAATTGGAAAACGAGGGAATGTCCTTTAATTGGGGAATGGCTGAACAAATTGTGGTATATGCTGGTGATGGAATACTATTGTGCTCAAAAGGAATAATAAACTGGAGGAATTCCATGTGAACTGGAAAGACCTCCAGGAATTGATGCAGAGTGAAAGGAGCAGAACCAGGAGAACATTATACACAGAGACGGATACACTGTGGCATAATCGAACATAATGAACTTCTCTACTAGCAATTTTAAGGATTTTCACCTATCGTAGGAGTCTCTGGAATGTAACTTCCACGATAGATGAGGGATCACTGTGTTCACCAATCACCCCTTTAGTAATGCATTTTAGAGTTCCATCAGTAACATTGTTGTTCTATAGAGTGGCTATCTGGTAGGAAATGGAGGAGAGATATTGGGGAAATCTTCAGTAATGTTAAAAAAAGAGATGTCAATAAATTTTTTAAAAAGAATTACATCAGGAGAGAAGCCAAGATGACAGAAAAGATACACAGACCCACCTCATCTATACCAAATTACTCTCCAAACAACATTGATATAATGCCTCAAAACAAATTCTAGTGAAACAATTTTTCAGGTCAAGACAACTTAGAAGGTTGTCAGGAGGGGTCTGTCTCACCCTTGGTGGGAGTAGAGCACAGAGCAGTGTGCCAAAGGAGTCCCTACCTTGGCAAAATAGTATAGGCCTCGGGCAGCTGAACCAGCAGTGACACCTTCTGGAGTTCTTAGTCCCAGATGGTAAAGGGGTCAGACAAGTGGTCAAAAGGAGACAATGGGGAGGTCACTTTGCTGGCTCTGGTGCAGGACATTTTGGCGGGGGAGAGTAAGAAGATGAATCATGTAACCATGGAAAATTTTTCTAAAAAATAAAAAAAAAAATTTTAAAGAANATGGAAATAGGTTTTGATAGATGACACATGTTAAAACCAGTGGGAAAAGCGTGTCGGCTATGGGGGTGGGGAAGAGTAAGAAGATGAATCATGTAACCATGGAAAATTTTTCTAAAAAATAAAAAAAAAAATTTTAAAGAACTCGGAAAAAACAGAATTCATCAAATGGAAAAAAAGATATACAAAAATTCACTGAAAAGAAGCACTCTTTAAAAGGCAGAATTAGCTACATGGAAAAAGATATGCAAAATTTCACCAAAGGAAAAAACTTCTTAAAAAGTAGACTTGGCCAAATGGAAAAGCTCACTGAAGAAAATCCTTAAAAATTAGAATTTGGCAAGCGGAACCTAACATCTCCATGAGATATCAAGAAATAACAAAACAAAATCAAAAGAATGAAGAAATAAAAGAAAGTGGGAAATCTCTCATTGGAAAAATAACTGACCTTGAAAACAGATCCAGGAAAGATAATTTAAGAATTATTGAACCAAGATAAAAAAAAGAGCCTAGACATCATCTTTCAAGAAACTAACAAGGAAAACTTCCCTGATGTTCTAAAACCACTGAGTAAAATAGAAATTGAAAGAATCCATTTACTACTACCTAAAATCCATCCCCAAATGAAAATTCTCAGGAACATCATAGCCAAATTCTAGAACTCCCAGGTCAAGGAGAAAATATTGCAAGCAGTCAGAAAGAAACAATTAAAATATTGTGGAGCCACAGTCAGGATAACACAAAACTTAGCAGCTTCTACACGAAAGGATCAGAGAGCCTGGAATATGATATTCCAGAGGGCAAATTACCTCACATAAAAGAGGCAAAAAAGAGCTTTTACAGTGGAAGGGAAAATAGGGGAGGCAGTGAATGGAGCACTTGAACCTTACTCTCATCAGAATTGGCTCAAAGAGGGATGAACATACACACTCAATTGTATATAGAAATCTATCTTAACCTATAGGTAAGTAGGAGGGGAAAGAGATAAGAGTGGGGAAGATGAGTAGGAATGATAGATGAGAGGGCAAATTGGGGTAGATGGCAGTCAGAAGTAAAACACTTTTGAGGAGAAAGAGTGGAATAAACAGGGGAATGAAAATAGAATGGATGATAATGCACAGTAATCCTAATGGTGAAAACAAATTTTTTACAATTCCCCTTAATAAAGACCTCATTTCTCAAATACATAGAGAAATCAGTCAAATGTATAAGATGATTCATTCTCCAATTGATAAAGTAAATAAATGACCTATAATCATGTGAAAATGCTCTTAAATCATTATTAATTAGAGAAATACAAATTAAGACTACTCTGAGATACTATCTCACACCTATCAGATTGGGTATTATGACAAAAAAGGAAAATGACAAAACTTGGGGGGGATGTGGGAAAGCTGAGGCACTAATGCACTGTTGGAGTAGTTGTGAACTGATTCAACCATTTCGGAGAGCTATTTGGATCCATGTCTAAATGGGCTATAAAATTTTGCATAACCTTTGACCCAGCAATACCATTACTTGGTCTGTATCCTAGAGATAAAAAACAAAAAGGAAAAGGATCCATATGTACAAAAATATTTATAGCAGTTCTTTTTGTGGAGGCAAAGAATTGGAAAGTGTAAGGGGGGGGAAGGGGTTTTTTGGGTTCAATATATTAAAAGATGGTTGCCAGAGGATTGAACTGTTATCAATCCTCAATTAAGAATAATCTCAAGTCAAAATTGACTTTTATGGAGGTTTATTTACAATTTAGAAGAGAGAAAGGAAATAAGAAAATGAGAATCTAACCCAGTAGGTAATTTACTACGATCCTCTAATTAATCCAAGTAGATCTAATTAACCCTCAGCCAAGAGTCAGAGGGCCAGAGGCCCGGAGGTGAATGAAGCAAAACTTCATTCACAGAGTCTATTAAAAGAAGTTTCTTAAGAGAGGTTCAGGAAGATTCAGTCTTTAAACTCACCACGTGGAATTCAAAAGAAGATATTTAAAGTAGTCTCACCAAGGTCTCAGAGTTCCAGCCAACAATCCTCCACGAACCAGAAGAGGTCCTTCACCAGACGCCCTCTTCAACCGAAGACCCTCTCACTCACCCAACTCCCTCTTTTTAAAGGGGCCACTTATGCATCATTTCCTGTGCCTTCCCCTAGTTTGCGTGTCCAATCACAATAGACACTTCTCATAGTACAGCTAGGGGGCGGTTGGTTGATTCTGATTTGTCACCCACTCTAGCACACGTGGGTTATGGACTTCCCAGAATTTGGAGGTGCTCTCACCTTTGGTGATTAAATCTAAAGATGGACAGTGTAGACTTAATCTAATTATCACAAAAGTGAGGGGATACCCATCAATTGGGGAATGGCTGAATAAGTTTTGGTATATGACTATAATGGAAAAATTATTGCACAGGAAGTTTTCAGAGAAACCTGGAAAGATTTACAAGAACTAATGCAGAGTGAAGTAAGCAGAACCAGGAGAACCTTGTACACAGTAGCCGCAATTATCATACAATGAACGACAGTGAATAACTTCGCTATTCTCAGCAATACAAAGATCCAAGACAATCCCAAAGGACTCATGACAAAAAATATCATCTGGTTCCAGAGAAAGAACTGATGGAGTCTGAATCCAGACCAAAGCATACTGTATACCTCTTTCTTCATTTTTTCATTTGAGTTTTTTTCCACTAAGGATTAACATGGGAAAATGTTTTACATGATTGTACATATAAAATTTATATCACATTGCTTACCATCTCAGCAAGGGAAGAGGGGAGGGAGGGAGGAAGACAAATCAGCACTCGAATTTACAAAAAAAAAAACTAATGTTAAATTGTTATTACATGTAATTGAAGGAAAAATAAAATGTCATCAATTTTTTTAGAAGAACTGCATCAGTTTCAAGGAATCAAAAACTGAAGGAGGGTCCATCAATTTGAGAAACAGATGAACAAATTATGGTATATTAATTATTATTGTGCTAGAAGAAATGGTGGAGGGAATGATTTTAGAGAAATCTGGGAAGAACTGAATGAACTAATGCAGAATGAGGTGAGCAGAACCAGGAGAACAATTCATACAGTAACAATGACATCATAACAACAAACAACATTGAGAATTTAGCTCAATGATCAGCCATCATTCCAGAGGATCAAAGATGAGACATACTAGCCTCCTCATGATGGAGAGGTAAAGGACTCAGAGTACAGAATGAGTTATATATTTCTTTGGACATAACCAAAAAGAAATTTGTTTTTTTTACTAGATGCATTTGTTTGTTTTTGTAAACCCTTACCTTCTATCTTAGAATCATTAGTCCTAAGGCAGAAGAGCAGTAAAGGCTAGGCGACAGGGGTTAAGTGACTTGCCCAGGGTAACATAGCTAGGAAGTGTCTGAGGCCACACTGAAACCCAAGACATCCTGTCTTCAGACCTGGCACTCTGCCACTGAGCCATGACTGTCCCTTGACTATATGTGTTTTTCATGGGTTTGGTTCTGGCTTTTGTTTTCATGGGGCATGGGTAGGATAAGGAAGCAAGAAGGAAAGTTGCTGATTGAAAAAGAAGACTCACAAAATATACTATCTACCTCCTGATAAAGAGATGAAGGACTCAGAGGGCAATTGACACATATATTTTTTAGACATGGCCAATTAGGGAATTTGTTTTACTTGACTATATATGTCTGTAACCAGGATTTTATTTCTCTCTCTTTCTCAACAGGAGAGGTATGAGAAGGTGAGAGGGAAGGAAAGCAGATCTGTGTTGATTTAAAAAAATCAAATTTAATTTAGAAAAAAGGGGCAGCTGGGTAGCTCAGTGGATGGAGAGCCAGACCTAGAGACGGGAGGTCCTGGGTTCCAATCTAGCCTCAGACACTTCCCAGCCGTGAGACCCTGGGCAAGTCACTTGACCCCCATTGCCTACCCTTCCCACTCTTCTGCCTTGGAGCCAATACACAGTATTGACTCCCAGAGAGAAGGTGGGGGGTTAAAAAAAAGAAAAAAAGAAAAAGAAAAAAGTCACTAATAAATAAGGAAGATTATATTTCTTACAGCCATATCTGGGGGGGGGGGATCTTACCCAGACACAAAAGGGGGAAAGGACAAACAAAAGAGACATTCCCATTTATATAACATTTAAAAACTTGCAGATTGAGAAAAACAGACTGCATTAAGCATTTCTGCTAAGAGTCTGACACCGAAATCTGCAGGAAGTTTACCCAAATATATAAGAACAAAGACCATTCTCAAGTCCATCAGTGAACAGTAAGTTCACAAGAGAAGAAACAGAAATTATCAAGAGCCACTTGAAGAAGTTCTAAGTCACTAATAATCAGAGAAATACAAACGCAGAGGACTCTGAGGTATCACCTTACATCCAGCCTGGACAATGATGGTAACAGATGGAAAAATTCAGTGTTGCCGGGGATGTGCTACACGAGGCAAAGGAATTCATGGCTGGTGAAGCTGTTTTGGAAAGCAGCATCAAATTATACAGTAAAAGTTACTAAACTATTCATACCAGTGGACCCAACGATCCTTCTTTTAGGTTTAAAACCGAGGAGGTTAGTGGCAAGAAGAAAGGATGCATCTGTACAAAATTACTCTTTCATCCATCAGTAAATGACAGAATTGTGTGTATAATCATTGGCAATCACTTTTTTTGTTTCGCTTATGGGGTTCGGGATTTGTTTTTTGCAAGTGTTGTTTTGACTAGTCAATGATTGGTTTTGTTTGAGAAAAATAAATGCAATTTTTCAAATAAAACAAAATCTAGGTAATTATATCTGCAAATTGTTTGGTTAACCCTGGGCAGCCACATCAACATCAGTCTTTTTAGACGACTCTCCCATTTTCTCTCGCTGGAATTATTTCTCTTTGTGACTTGAGAAATTCAATCTTTTCTTTAAATAACTTGTTATTGATGTCTTTGATTTTACATATATTTTTCATATTTTCCCCCATCTCCCTTCCCTTCCCCCTTTCCGGAAGGCCACTCCATATAAAAATATAATTTTTAAAAAGAAAAATAATGAACAAAATCGATGGTTTTCAGCTCTTGTCGTTTTAGGCTGTGCTCGGGCTTTGGGGAGACCCCAGGCATTCTAAAAATCTGGCAATATAGTCCACAATCCATAGCGGTGCTCCACCCGGCTCCCCATCTCCCACTGCTCCTGGAAATTCCTGGGAGGGATTTTGGACCATGAGCTTCCTGTCCACCTACCACACAAAGAAGAAGGATCGTTTTGATTGGATGAAAAGCCAGAACTGTGAGTGCATTGACTTCTTCTGGTCTGGCACTGATCCAATGAGAAACAATGATGTGAGGGGAAAAGCAGGCATCTGGCCATGGAATACAGGGTTCTGTTCTTGGCCTCACAATTTATTCCTTCACTTTAGGTGATGGCAGTGACTCTGACTTTGTGAGTTTCAAAAGGCTAGAAAAGCAAAGCACTCAAAGCCCAAGAGATCTGAGAGAGTTCGAGCTGGCTGAGATTTTACAGTCAGGTCGGCTTTGAGCTAGCAGGGACGAAGGAGCTGAGCCGAGGGCTCGACTAGCAGCAGTGCGCCCTTTGGAGGCGAACTCGGTGGGACTAATGCTATGCAGAAAGTGAGTTAAGTGTGAGCCCACTCTCCCCGAAAACTGAGGACCCAGTATATTCCCGAGGTGGTGGACAATGTTTTACTTCTAGTCTTGTTCTAGCTCAGTGATTCCCAAAGTGGGCTCCACCGCCCCCTGGTGGGTGCTGCAGCGATCCAGGGAGGCAGTGATGGCCACAGGTGCATTTAGCTTTCCTATTCATTGCTGTGAAAATTTTTTAAAAAATTAATTTCCAGGGGCACTAAGGAATATTTTTTCTGGAAAGGGGGCGGCAGGCCAAAGAAGTTTGGGAACCCCTGGGCTAGCTACTCAGCAAATTTCCCTTCCTAAAAGCTAATTGATGTTAAAGGGCTAAATGGAACGGAGGGTGCTAATAATGATTGTCAGTTAACAAACAGAGTGGGATAGCATTAAAGAAAAGACCTCCCCCAATCCCTCAGGCCCCCCCCCAGAGTCCTGAGGGGAATATGAAGCCAGCTTAGAGAGTACTCACTACATTTAAGGCCTCACATTGGCACTTGCTAAATCTTGGAAGTATAAAAGCTGATTATTATTAAGATTTTAAAATATTATTTTCTATTATTATACAGGATCATTATATAACATATTGCATATTGCTGATATACTATTATCGAACATATTATATCATAATTACATAATGCATATTATATAATAATTATATTAGTTATAGGATTAGACTATATCTTGTATGATAATATATCATAATAGTTATGTTCATTATGTGTAATAATTCTATCATGTATATTAGAGTAGCTTATATAATTATTATATATAAAATTACATAATGTATATTATATAATAATTATATTCGTTATAGGATTAGACTATATCTTATATGATAATATATCATAATAGTTATATTCATTATGTATAATAATTATATCATGTATATGAGAGTAGCTTATATAATTATTATATATAAAATTACATAATGTATATTATATAATAATTATATTCGTTATAGGATTAGACTATATCTTATATGATAATATATCATAATAGTTATATTCATTATGTATAATAATTATATCATGTATATTAGAGTAGCTTATATAATTATTATATATAAAATTACATAATGTATATTATATAATAATTATATTCGTTATAGGATTAGACTATATCTTATATGATAATATATCATAATAGTTATATTCATTATGTATAATAATTATATCATGTATATTAGAGTAGCTTATATAATTATTATATATAAAATTACATAATGTATATTATATAATAATTATATTCGTTATAGGATTAGACTATATCTTATATGATAATATATCATAATAGTTATATTCATTATGTATAATAATTATATCATGTATATTAGAGTAGCTTATATAATTATTATATATAAAATTACATAATGTATATTATATAATAATTATATTCGTTATAGGATTAGACTATATCTTATATGATAATATATCATAATAGTTATATTCATTATGTATAATAATTATATCATGTATATTAGAGTAGCTTATATAATTATTATATATAAAATTACATAATGTATATTATATAATAATTATATTCGTTATAGGATTAGACTATATCTTATATGATAATATATCATAATAGTTATATTCATTATGTATAATAATTATATCATGTATATTAGAGTAGCTTATATAATTATTATATATAAAATTACATAATGTATATTATATAATAATTATATTCGTTATAGGATTAGACTATATCTTATATGATAATATATCATAATAGTTATATTCATTATGTATAATAATTATATCATGTATATTAGAGTAGCTTATATAATTATTATATATAAAATTACATAATGTATATTATATAATAATTATATTCGTTATAGGATTAGACTATATCTTATATGATAATATATCATAATAGTTATATTCATTATGTATAATAATTATATCATGTATATTAGAGTAGCTTATATAATTATTATATATAAAATTACATAATGTATATTATATAATAATTATATTCGTTATAGGATTAGACTATATCTTATATGATAATATATCATAATAGTTATATTCATTATGTATAATAATTATATCATGTATATTAGAGTAGCTTATATAATTATTATATATAAAATTACATAATGTATATTATATAATAATTATATTCGTTATAGGATTAGACTATATCTTATATGATAATATATCATAATAGTTATATTCATTATGTATAATAATTATATCATGTATATTAGAGTAGCTTATATAATTATTATATATAAAATTACATAATGTATATTATATAATAATTATATTCGTTATAGGATTAGACTATATCTTATATGATAATATATCATAATAGTTATATTCATTATGTATAATAATTATATCATGTATATTAGAGTAGCTTATATAATTATTATATATAAAATTACATAATGTATATTATATAATAATTATATTCGTTATAGGATTAGACTATATCTTATATGATAATATATCATAATAGTTATATTCATTATGTATAATAATTATATCATGTATATTAGAGTAGCTTATATAATTATTATATATAAAATTACATAATGTATATTATATAATAATTATATTCGTTATAGGATTAGACTATATCTTATATGATAATATATCATAATAGTTATATTCATTATGTATAATAATTATATCATGTATATTAGAGTAGCTTATATAATTATTATATATAAAATTACATAATGTATATTATATAATAATTATATTCGTTATAGGATTAGACTATATCTTATATGATAATATATCATAATAGTTATATTCATTATGTATAATAATTATATCATGTATATGAGAGTAGCTTATATAATTATTATATATAAAATTACATAATGTATATTATATAATAATTATATTCGTTATAGGATTAGACTATATCTTATATGATAATATATCATAATAGTTATATTCATTATGTATAATAATTATATCATGTATATGAGAGTAGCTTATATAATTATTATATATAAAATTACATAATGTATATTATATAATAATTATATTCGTTATAGGATTAGACTATATCTTATATGATAATATATCATAATAGTTATATTCATTATGTATAATAATTATATCATGTATATGAGAGTAGCTTATATAATTATTATATATAAAATTACATAATGTATATTATATAATAATTATATTCGTTATGGGATTAGACTATATCTTACATGATAATATATCATAATAGTTATATTCATTATGTATAATAATTATATCATGTATATGAGAGTAGTTTATATAACTATTATATATAAAATTACATAATGTATATTATATAATAATTATATTCATTATAGGATTAGACTATATCTTGTATGATAATATATCATAATAGTTATGTTCATTATGTGTAATAATTATATCATGTATATTAGAGTAGTTTATATAATTATTATATATAAAATTACATAATGTATATTATGTTAATTATATAACAATTCTATAATGTGTAACAGTATATTAATTATATATGATAATTATATAATATTATAAAAGCCGATTGATATTGATTGATTTTTTTTTAGAACATGGGTCCCTAGTCAGTGTCAGCTACCAGCAAGAAGAATGAACCCAGAATGAATTCTCAGGTTGATAGCATTTGAGAGAGTCACTTCAACCCCTCAGGGGTAGCCTAAGAATCCTATTGGGGAGATGCAACCACAAGGATCTGGGCTCCGGGTGCCTACGGATTCCCACAACATTTGTCAATTTTCAACATTCTTAGAGACGGGAGGTCCTGGGTTCAAATCTGGCCTCAGACACTTCTAGCTGGGTGACCCTGGGCAAGTCACTTCACCCCCATCACCTACCCTTACCCCTCTTCCGCCTTGGAGCCAATACACATTATTGACTCCAAGACGGAAGGTGAGGGTATAAAAAATAATTTTTTTTCAGCATTCATTTGTTTTAAGAATTATTGAGTTTGGGAGGGTTTTGCAACCTAAAGTCTGTTTTCATTCAATTCTATAAGCATTTAAGCACCTACTGTGTGCCGGGCACTATGTTAAGCACTGGGTATACTAATAAGAACAAAGAAGATGATCCCTGATCTCAAGGAGAAAGAGAGTCAGATGTAACTAAACAAGTACAACTTCCCTCAGTAAAGGACTGTCTACCTTGGTTTATGCTGAACAATCTCAATTCACTCAATTTCACTTCCCAGACTCCCACTTGGATCAAATGAAGATAAGGGACTAGGGGCAAGGGTCCTGAGGCAGTCTGTACCCAGAGGCAAGTTCGTTGTCTTGGTTCCACTTTTGTCGTGCAGTTGAGATATCCAATGGTGGGACTCTTTCTGAGGTATAGAATGCTACCTTAACTACAGAAAACACTTCCGTTTTACACTTTATTTCTACCTCTGCCCTTTGGTCCTTAAGCTTTGTGAAGTCTAGTGGAGGGCCGCTTTACTTCAGGAACGGATACAAATATGTAAGACCAAGAGCCATTTCCTGGAAGATGAATGGTCAAAGGATAAAAATAAAATTTCAAATTTTCAATATAGTTTGGTTTTCATCACCTTCTTTCCTAAACACATCTCCCTCCCCTACAAAGAACCATCGCTATAACCATAAAAAAACTAAAAGAGGGGGGGAAAAGCAGGCAGGCAAAACTAGAGCACTACACCAAACAATTCTGATAGCATGTGCAATGTTCCACACCCACAGTCCTCCACTTCTGCACAAAGGAGGAGTTAAATTCTGTCATCTTCTCTAGGGCCAAGCTTTCTTGTTAGAACTAATTACACAGCATCGTTTCCATTTGCTGTGTTTGTTTTTCTGTTACATTTGCTATTTTTTTACTGCATATTGTTTGAGTAGGCTTTATTCCAGGGTCTACTTACTTCATCCTGCATCCATTCATTTAAGTCATCCCATGTTTCTCTTAATTCTTCCTATTCAGCCTTTAAAAAAAGTTTACCTATTTCCAACACATCACAACAGCAAGAGGTAGAAAGAGAAACACCATTTAAAATCACCCTAAAAAATATAAAACACTTAGGAATCTATCTACCAAAACAAACACAGCAATTATACGAAAACAACTACAAAACACTTTCCAAACAATTAAAACTGGATCTAAACAATTGGAAAAACATTGATTGCTCATGGGTAGGACGAGCTAACATAATAAAAATGACCATCCTACCCAAATTAATTTACCTATTTAGCGCCCATACCTGTCAAACTGCCAAAAAACTTTTTTAACTGAATTAGGAAAAAACTATAACAAATTTCATTTGGAATAACAAAAGATCAAGAATATCAAGGGAAATAATGAAAAAAAAATTGTGAAAGAAGGGGGCCTAGCAGTACCAGATATTAAACTATACTATAAAGCAGCAGCCATCAAAACAATATGGTACTGACTAAGAGAGAGAAGGGAGGATCAGTGGAATAGACTTGGGGTAAGTGACATCAGCAAGACAGTCTATGATAAACCCAAAGAGCTCAACTTTTGGGACATGAATCCACTATTTGACAAAAACTGCTGGGAAATTTGGAAAACAATATGGGAGAGATTAGGTTTAGATCAACATCTCACACCCTACACCAAGATAAATTCAGAATGGGTGAATGACTTGAATATAAAGAGGGAAACTATAAATAAGTTAAGTGAACACCGAATAGTATACTTGTCAGATCTCTGGGAAAGGAAAGATTTTAAAACCAAGCAAGAGTTAGAGAAAATGACAAAATGTAAAATAAATGGTTTTGATTATATTAAACTAAAAAGCTTTTGTACAAACAAAAACAATGTAGTCAAAATCAGAAGGGAAACAACAAATTGGGAAAAAATCTTTATAACAAAAAACTCTGACAGGGGTCTAATTACTCAAATATACAAGGAGTTAAATCAATTGTATAAAAAAATCAAGCCATTCCCCAATTGATAAATGGGCAAGAGACACGAATAGACAATTTTCAGGTAAAGAAATCAAAAGTATCAATAAGCACATGAGAAAGTGTTCTAAATCTCTAATAATTAGAGAAATGCAAATCAAAACAACTCTGAGGTATCACCTCACACCTAGCAGATTGGCTAAAATGAAAGAAGGGGAGAGTAATGAATGCTGGAGGCGATGTGGCAAAATTGGGACATTAATGCATTACTGGTGGAGTTGTGAACTGATCCAACTATTCTGGATGGCAATTTGGAACTACGCTCAAAGGGCTATAAAAGGATGCCTGCCCTTTGATCCAGCCATACCATTGCTGGGTTTGTACCCCAAAGAGATCATAGATAGACAGACTTGTATGAAAATATTTATAGCTGTGTTCTTTGTGGTGGCAAAAAAACTAGAAAATGAGGGAATGTCCTTCAACTGGGGAATGGCTGAACAAACTGTGGTATATGCTGGTGATGGAATACTATTGTGCTCAAAGGAATAATAAACTGGAGGAATTCCATGTGAACTGGAAAGACCTCCAGGAAGTGATGCAGAGTGAAAGGAGCAGAGCCAGAAGAACATGGTACACAGAGACTGATATACTGTGGTAAAATCGAATGTAATGGGCTTCTGTATCAGCAGCAATGCAATGACCCAGGACAGTCCTGAGGGATTTATGGAAAAGACGCTACCCACATTCAGAGGAAGAACTGCAGGAGAGGAAACATAGAAGAAAAGCAACTGCTTGAACACATGGGTTGGGGTGGACATGATTGGGGATGTAGACTTGAAACTACCACACCGATGCAACTATCAACAATTTGGAAATAGGTCTTGATCGATGACACATGATAAAACCAGTGGAAATGTGCGTCGGCCATGGGTGGGGGGAGGCGAGGGGTGAAGGGGAAAGTAGGAGCATGAACCATGTAACCATGTGAACTTTTCTAAAAAATGAATATTAATAAATGTTAAAAAAATAAATTTTAAAAAAAGCTTACCTTCTGTCTTAGAATCGATACTATTGGTTCCAAGGTAGAAGAGCAGTAAGGGTTAGACAATGGGGGAGGGGGGGTTAGTGACTTGCCCAGGATCACCCAGATCACATTTGAACCCAGGACCTCCCATCTCTAGGTCTGGCTCTCAATCCACTAAGCCACCCAGCTGCCCCCAGAATGGAAGCAGCGTCACTCATCTTTTCTCACTTTTTCTCCCCAGTGCCTGGCACTGAGTGGATCCTTTCCTTCCCTTATGTCGAATAGAATTGAGAGCCGAGTTTTGTGCAAATGGAAGTCCCTCGGGGCTGGAGCAGATACATGTGTGTATTCGATCCAGTCTTTTTGATACATCACATTTTGTCTTATTTAACAGGAAAAGGCCCCTGGGGTGGAGGATGTGAAGATCTGCCCAGAAGGATCAGTCCTATTAGTGTACATACTTACTAGGGGCCTGACATTTCACTAGTCCCTTTTCCTCTCTAGGCCTCAGTTTCCCTCTATGTCAAATGAAAGAGTTAGGCGTAATGTTCTCCAAGTCCCTGCCAGCTTCCGTGGGCAATAATTGTATGAGGCGGAGAAGAGGAGGGAGACTCTGGAGCTGAGGTCAGACTGACCACATCAAGGAAGAGAACAGAACATTTTTGCATTTGTAAAAGGAAGGAAAGCAGCGGGTAAGCTTGTTAATTTTAGAACAGAGGTTGGAGGGGCTCTAGCTTTGGTTTTGTTTTTTGTTTTTTTTTTGGCTTCAGGTATATCTGCTGTCAGGGAAAACAGCCCCCCAAAATTAACTGCTTTAAAATAGCCCTGGAGAAATACTCATTAGAGCCGTCCTGCCTTGTCCAAGGACCACATGAGGCCCAAGTTCCTGTTCTAGCTGAGAGAAGGAGCCTGTGGTGAAGAAGAAAAGCATGGCTGAGGCTAGCATTCAAGGCTCTCCACAAGATGTCCCTCCCCTCCCTTGTTGTCAGCCTGCTCTCACTCCCTTCCTCTACTCGCTGCCCTTTAGCATCAGTCAGCTTTGCTTAAGTAGCTGCTGTCTACCATCCAGAATGGGAGCTGCTGGACTCAGAGTCTTCAAAAGCCATCTTGGGCAGAGCCTGGCTTTCATTTTCCTCATCTGTGAAATGAAAGAGTTAGAAGGGACTACTTGGTGGCTCAGTGGATAGAGAGCTGGGCCTGGAGGTGGGAGGTCCTGGGTCCCAATCTGGCCTCAGACGCTTCCCAGCTGTGTGACCCTGGGCAAGTCACTTGACCCCCATCAAGAACCTTTACCATTCTTCTGCCCTCCACACAGTGTTGACTCTAAGACAGGAGGGGAAGGGTTTTAAATAAAGGGGTTCGACTAAAGCAGGGGTTCCCAAACTTTTTTGGCCTGCCGCCCCCTTTCCAGAAAAAATATTCCTCAGCCCCCTGGAAATTAATTTTTTTTAAGTTTTAATAGCAATGAATAGGAAAGCTAAATGCCCCTGTGGCCATCACCGCTTCCCTGGATCGCTACAGTGCCCACCAGGGGGCGGTGGCGCCCACTTTAGGAATCACTGGGCTAAATTGCTGGTCTCTCTCTGAGGTTCTGTAAAGGGAGGAGCAGGGAGAGAGTCCGCTGAGAACAGTCAAGTCATTTAGGTATCAAGATGCCAAGCCCTAATACCTAAAGGGAAGTGGAAGGGAATGAGCATTTATAAGGCACCTACTATGCATCAGGTCCTGTGCTAAACTCTTTGCAAATATCATCTCATTGGATCCTCACAACAGCCCTGGGAAGTGGGTGCTGTTATTTCCCCCATTTTACAGTTGAGAAAACCGAGGCAGACAGAGGTTAGGTGACTTGCCCAGGGTCATGCAGCTAGAAAGTATCCGAGGCTGGATTTGGACTCAGGGCTCTCTGCCTCCAGGAGAGACTTCTCTTCTTCCAGCCTTTTCTCTTGAACCAATCAGTCCTGTGCTTTGTACTCCTATGTGAAACAAGTCCTCAGTCTGCTGGAATAACAGAGCATGCACAGGAAGTGTGTGTGTTTGGTTTGGCCGGAGAAACTTGGTCAAGCTCCGTGGATCTTCTCGAAAATATGGAGCCTGTTTGGATCTCACAGATTCAAGCGTCCGACCTCTCCGCCACGCTGCCACTTCTCTTGGTCACAGAAGGACCACGTGGCCTGCAAGACATCGGAAGTTTGGGACTTTTCCCTATTGGCCCAGCAGCATCTCTGTCCCCAGGGCCATGGGAGCTGGCGGCAGTGTCTACACAGCAAAGGCAGACTAGACACAAATCCAAGACGCTACAAAAAGTCCAGCAGAAAAGCCGGGTATATCAGAGAGGTACACTGGAGCCAGATCGGACTAGCTCGTGAAAGCTGATTGTTCAATTTTCATTTTGAGCATTTACACCTCAGAAATCAGAAAAGGCTACAAATAAAGCTTAATTTATTATTTTGTTGATCAGCTAGACTTAAGAAAGAGAGGGGGGAAGGGGGAACTAGGTGGATAGAGAGGAAAGCCTGGAGATGGGAGGTCCTGGGTTCAAAGCTAGCCTCAGAACACTTCCCGGCCGTGTGACCCTGGCCAAGTCACTTAACCTCCATCGCCTAGCCCTTACCGCTCTTCTGTCTTGGAACCAACACTTCAGTCTCAATTCTAAGACCGAAGATATGGGTTTGAAAGAGAGAGAGAGAAATGTTATTCATGCACATTGAGCTATTTTTTAGGAGCCGGTTGTTAAACATTTACCAGCACACCATACCTAAAGGGAGTATCTTGAAGACTTCAGCAAAAGGATTTCTAGCTGCTGTGAGTTATTCCTTTGCCATTATGCGCTCGCTTTCCCCTGGACGTACTTATGGAAACGTGTCACAGACACGGGGAGGAATATTTCGAGCCAATATCCTAGCCCCCACCCGTGCGCTTTCTTCCAGCGATACCCATTATTCAGCCTCGGTGGGACGGTCGGCACCGAACATCTGTGGCAGCACCTTCCACCAGTGCCTACAGAGGCTCGGAAAGAGTGGCCTGTAAGGAGGATCTAAAGCTCCTGGAGGTCATCTGGGAGTTACCCTCGAGACGTTCCCCTTCCTTATGGCGTAGTTTTGCGTTTGCTTCTTTTGGTTTTTTTTGTCTCTGCCGGAGCCTTGAATGTCCATCGAGCGCATCTTGGGCTGGCAATGCGGACACGTGTGGACGGAGACCTGGCGGGAAGTCCTCGTCCTCTTGGCTTCCCGGATTCCCAGGTCTTCTTCCATCCAAGGTGGAGAGAAGAGGCTGGGTGGCTTCTCTCCCTTCCTCCACCTCCAAGCAATGCCTTGTCCAAGGTTTAGCTGGAAGGCTCTCTCCTCTCCGCTGCCAGGGACTCCGGTGGGTCAGGCCCAAACTGGCTCTCTATTTTACAGCCGACCCACAGGGTGTGACCGGGTTTCCTCGGCCAATCTGAACACACACGCTTCCTGTGCGAGTCATTCCGGCCGGATGGCCGAGGCCGCCCAGGGCAAAGGTGCCCTCGCCTGGTTCAGGGATCGAGGCGGAGGGTCTTGCCACTGGCTTCCCCTTCCCAGGAGTGCCCGGACTCCTTCGTTCCATCAGTCCCCTCGCCGTAACGCCCTCCACTAGGGAAGCAGTCCCTCGGCACCCTCACGGTCCCGTCTCCTCCGGAACAGACTGACGAAAGGAAGGCCCGTCTTCTTAATAACAATATTCTGCTGCTGTTATTCTGTGGCTATGACTCATGGAATGCTCCAGTCTCCGAAGAATTGAAAATTAGTATCACCCACAGGGCAATGTGAGCAAGCTGGAACACATTACGAACAAGAATTATGGGGGAGATGGAGAGTAAAGGACGTCATCAAAGAAGAAGACAGGCCAGAAAAGATGGGCTGCTCGTGGGGGAGGGTCACCGCCAGTTCACCGCCTGGGTTCCATGGGATGGCCAAAGCCAGCGAGAGAGGCCTTCAACCTGTCAAGGGGGCCCCCAGGGAGAAAGTTCTGGAGGGGAAGGAAAGCCAAGGACCCTGGTGCATGTGCTGTGCGGAACCCAGACTGCAATCCTTCTGATCTCCATTAAAGACCCTTTATTATAACTTTAAAAAAAAAGGCAGCCGGGTGGCTCAGTGGATTGAGGTTCGAATCCGGCCTCAGATACTTCCTAGCTATGTGGCCCTGGGCAAGTCACTTCACCCCACTGCCTAGCCTTTACTCCTCTTCTGCCTTGGAGCCGATACTCAGTATTGATTCTAAAACAGAAGATGAGGGTTTAAGAAAAGCCTAGCTGTGTGACCCTGGACAAGTCACTTGCCCCCATTGCCTAGCCTTTACCCCTCTTCTGCCTTGGAGCCAATACACAGGATTGATTCTAAGACAGAAGGTGAGGGTTAAAAAAAATTGTGAGAAACTTCTGGGAGACCATGGAAAAGAGAGCCACAGGATGGGGCAGACTAGAGTGGGCTAGGAGCCCCCACTGTGGGAGGGAGTGTTTGCATCTGAGGTGCCACAGATCCCTGGGAGCACTTGGAATCATGGGAAGGGCGCCAGCCAGAGAATCTGGGTCAAAATCCCACTTGCCGGGTTACCAGCTACTTGATTTGGAGTGTGTTGCATCAGGGTCACACATCTCCCTGAGCCTCAGCTAGGGAGCGCCAGAGTGCCGGGCCCAGAGTCCAAATCCACCCTCAGACACTTCCTAGCTTTATGGCCCTGGACAAGTCACTTCACTTCTGTCTGCCTCAGTTTCCTCCTCTATAAAACAGTGATAAGAACAACAACACGTACCTCCCAGGGTTGTTGTGACATCATGTTCATAAGGAGCTTGGCAAACAGTAAAACGCTCAGTCCATGCTAGTTCTTATTACTCACTTTCCTCCTCTGTTTGAACTAGATGACCTTTGAGATCCCTTCTAGCTCTCAAGCTAAGATCTCAGGCAAGGAGTTTCCCCTTCCTGGGGCTGTTTCCCCATCTATAAAATTAAGGAGTGAGGGGCGGCTAGGTAGCACAGTGGCTAGAGCTCCAGGCCTGGAATCAGAAGGACTTGGGTTCAAATCTGGCCTCAGACACTTCCTAGCTGTGTGACCCTGGACGAGTCACCTAGCCTTTCTCCTGCTGTCTTAGAGCTGTTGCTAAGACAGAAAGTAAGGGTCTAGAAAACAAAATGGAGGGGTCTGACTCAACAGCCTCTGAGGGCCTTTCCCAGTCCAAATCTGTAACTATAATGACCACTCCACAATCTGGCCCCACTGGAGCCACCCAAGCTTCCCTCATATTGTCTCCCACTCACAATGAACAGAAGAACCCTTCTTGCCTTTGCTCCGTCTAGCTTCCCAGTCCCAAAGCCCTCCACCAGATGGCGGCATTCTCCCTTCACAGCCTTCTCTTCCATTTCTCCCCTCCATGCAGTTGTAGACTCCGAGCTAAACTGCCTTCTTCTCGGACCCTGGCCAGGCCCTGTTCTTCTCTCCTGCCTTTGTTCCAGTCATCCTCTTCGCTTAGAAGCTCCCCCGAGTGCCCCTAAAGCCCAAACCTGAAGTTCACCTCCTCCAGGAAGCCTTCAGCTCACACAGCAGCCTGGTCCTGAACCTCTCTGGGAGGTACTTGGCATTCCATTGTATGCACTCTAGTTAACTTGACTGGTGGCTCCTCCCAATAAATCAGTCTATCTGGGGGCAGCTACATGGCCCAGTGGTTGGAGTGCCAGACCTACAGATGGGAGGTCCTGGGTTCCATTGTGGCCTCAGACTCTTCCTAGCTGGGTGACCCTGGGCAAGTCACTCACCCCCATTGCCTAGCCTCACCACTCTTCTGCCTTGGAACCAGGACTTAGCACCAGTTCCAAGACAGAAGATAAGGCTTTGGTTTTTTTTTAAATCTATTAGCAATAATGTATTTGAGACCTACTGTGTGCTTTGCAAAGACTGAGGAGAAACAGAACTTGCAGTCCAGCTGAAAGAGACTTACATGTGCCCAGATACAAAAATAGAAGAAGAAAAGAACAAGCAAAGAAAAATGAGTGGCTAGGTGGCAAAGTAGATCGAGCACCTGACTTCGAGTCAGGAAGACCTGAGTGCAAAATAGCCTCAGACACTTCCTAGCTGAGTGCCCCTGAGCAAGTCACTTCACCTCCTAATCCTCAGTTTCCTCCTCTGTAAAATGAGCCAGAGAAAGAAATGGCAAACCAGTCCAGTATCTCTGCCAAGAAAACTCCAAATGGGGTCAGGAGGAGTCGAACAGGCCTGAAAGCCAGCGAAGGACACCAACAAAAAGAGATGGGGGGGGGGATTTCAAAGGAGAGGGGAGGACCCTCTGAGGGGTCTTCTGAGGGGGTTGGAAACCGCCCCCTCCAATTGAATGCAAATTCCTTGAGGGCAGGGATGGTCGCCTTTGCGTCTCCGGACCGTCTGGGGTCCCTGTCCCTGTCCCTGGTACTTAGCGCAGCGCTTGACCATAGTTAGTGCCTAATAAATGCTCTCTCTGCCTTCTCTCTACCAACCTCCCCATTTGTGCCTAGCACAATGCCTGGTGCTTAATCAATGCTTGGTGATGAATTGATTGCTTGCAAGTCCTCAAGGGCTGGGCACGTTCCCCCAGTGCCTTGCCTGGTGCTCTAAGGCTCCGGATAAAGGGGTGGGGTCGCCCATGGGAGAAAGCCTTACCCTCATGGAGCTCCCAGACCCTGAGAAGAGACAGGTCTCCGCCAGCCAAAGGATAATGAGATAAGAGTAGGTGGGCAGGCTTCAGCACAGCCCGGCGGAGGAATTCAGGAGGGAGCCCTGGAGGCGGAAGTATCAGGAAAGCCTTCCTGGAGGGGTAGGGCTCTAGGTGTGCCCCCATCCTCGCATCTTTTCCTTTTTTAGGCCACCTTTAAATCCTGAACCCCGGAAGTCCAGCACCGCCACCACCACCAACTACTGCCCAGCTCAGCTGCTCCTTGGGCAGGCGCGCATTGCCCGCAGGAGTCATCCCAGGCAACAGGAGGAAGAGGAGGGGAAGGAGGAGACCCAGGATGTGTCCCTGGGGAGTTTCCATTCTAGCTGGAGTAGATAAGACTCAGCCACAGCAAAAAGTTACTATTGGGGTGGCACGTAGCCAAGTGGCAAGTTCCCCTAGGTTGGAAGGTGGGCCCCCCTCCTCTCCCCCAAAGCACAGCTCCCACCCTCGGGAAAAGGGCCACAG
>NC_058136.1:71200268-71227119 GCF_016433145.1 Gracilinanus agilis | reverse complement strand
AGACACTTCCCAGCTGGGTGACCCTGGGCAAGTCACTTGACCCCCATGGCCCACCCTGACCACTCTTCTGCCTTGGAACCAATTCTAAGACAGAAGGCAAAAGAGTTTTTTTAAAAAAAAAAACAACCGGGGGAGCAGCTGGGTAGCTCAGTGGATGGAGAGGCAGGCCTAGAGGTCCTGGGTTCTAATCTGGCCTCAGACACTTCCCAGCTGGGTGACCCTGGGCAAGTCACTTGACCCCCATTGCCTAGCCCTAACCGCTCTTCCGCCTTGGAACCGATACACAGCATTGATTCTATGAGAAGATAAAGGTTTAAGAGAAAGACCTGGAGTCCTAGGAAAGCACCAGAGCCACAAGGGGGTAAGGATGCCCACAAGGATCTGAAGCCCTTCCATGGAAGAGAAGAAGCTTCACTCAGGACTGATCAATAACAGTCGACTCTCCTAAGAGAAGGTGCCGCGTTGTACTTAGGGCTTTGGTTTCTCTGAGCTCCAGATCGTATTGGGATTCCGGTCAGACTTAGCAAACACGGCCTTCCGCCTCGGCATCCAGACGGTTGTTTTACGAGCTACATGCCATTTTTATGGGGAAAGCCATGCTGACCACTTACTAGGTTCAACTGACCACGTCCTTGGATTCAGCAACTTATGCCTGGGAAGAGCCTAAACAGCTGGATCTCCGCCTAGCCAAAGCACCCTGCCTACCCGCCCAGTGGTAGCTACTCCAATTGTAGGCACAGTGCCCGGAAGAATCTAAGCAGTCTCTAGAGGGCTGTGGTACAAATTCCACCCGATTAAGAGAAAGCAAACATTAGAAGCACTGAGCGGGGATGGGAAGTTTTTGTTCCTCGTGTCCCAGCTATGGTGTTTTTTGAGCCATCTCTAACCCTGGGCCAAACCACTGCCCGCCCTGAAAGCCTTCCTCGTCTAACCCCATGTGAGCCTGCTCTTATCACTCACTGCCTTTGAGTACTTTCGGGGGCTCAGTGGCCCTGCTCGATATGCTGACGGATGCACCAGTGGCAAAAGTTCTCTTCCCAAGTTGATGATTATTTATTGAATTTGTCCTTTCTGTCCTCATTGTCATTTTTGCTGTCAAGCTGTTTCAGCCATGCTTGACTCTTGATCACCCCATTTGGGGTTTTCTTGGCAGAGACAGAGAATGGTTTGCCATTTCCTTCTCCAACTCATTTTACAGAGAAGGAAACTGAGGCAACCAGGGTGTGGGGTTTTCTTGGCAGAGATAAGGGATGGTTTGNTGGGGTTTTCTTGGCAGAGATAAGGGATGGTTTGTCAGTTTCTTCTCCAACTCATTTTACAGAGAAGGAAACTGAGGCAAGCAGAGGTAAGTGACTTGCCCAGGGTCATACATAGCTAGGAAATGTCTGAGATCAGATTCGAACTCAGGGAGATGAGTCTTCTGGACTCCAGGTCCAGCGCTCTATTCCACTGCAGCGCCACCTAGCTGCCCTGTGTCCTCAGAGGGACTCTTATATAGGCATTTATTAAGTGAATAATGAAAGGGCGAGAAGCAGCAGGCTGGCTGAGTGGGGGAAGCGCTGGCCTTGGAGGCAGGAATGCCTGGTTCAAGGCCCGGCTCTGACATGTGCTGGCAGAGTAACCTTGAGCAAGTTACTTAACTTTGCACTCAGTGTTCTAGGACTATACATTGCAGAAGAGCGGCTGCTTCGCTTTGGTGACCTTCCTCATCATGGCTTCCCTACATCAATGAAATCACGGGAATAAGGTTGAGAACCCTTCCCTGGATTTATATGACGACAGCTCTGATGGGGACAGCAGCCATCAGTTACACGGAATAAATGACTGGATGGAGAACAGCTTTAGCTGCGTGGCGGCCAAAGTCACACTAGAAAGGAATGGCTGTTTGATTCAACGGACACTTTTAAGCACCTACTATGTGCTTTGAAAAAACAAACCCTAACCTTCTGCCTTAGAATCCAAACTGTGTATTGGTTTTATTTTTATTTTTTTAACCCTCACCTTCCATCTTGGAGTCAATACTGTATATTGGCTCCAGGGCAGAAGAGTGGTAAGGGTAGGCAATGGGGGTCAAGTGACTTGTCTAGGGTCACCCAGCTGGGAAGTGTCAGAGGCCAGATTTGAATCCAGGACCTCCCATCTCTGGGCCTGGCTCTCAATCCACTGAGCCACCCAGCTGCCCCCTTGACTTTTGGTCTTCAGGCACTTGGGGTTTGGAGGGGAAATGCCTGGAGGTGGATGGGTAACAGGGTGTCCTGACAATTGAATTGGGAGAAGGTCAGGGCACAGAGCTGAGCTGACATCCTATCATCCTCCAACAGAAGGGAATCTGGGCTACAGCTTTCCTTCCACGTGTCACCAAGCTGGACAGAACGCCGATGGGGACGACAGTGAGGACCCTGTCACTTCTTCTGTCTTCTGCCTTTGGGCAGGACTCCCTTCCTCTAGCTGAGCCTGGCCAAGACTGCAAGGTCCTAAGTAAAGGCCAGGCGCTCCATCCCGGGGACTTTAATTCCACCGAGTCCAAAAAACACTGTGGTAGCAATGCGGGGTACCATGACAAGGATGAACACATTCTTTTGTTTTTTTAAACCCTCACCTTCTGTCTTGGAGTCCATACTAAGTATCGGCTCCAAGGCAGAAGAGCGGGAAGGGCTAGGCAGTGGGGGTGAGTGACTTGCCCAGGGTCACTCAGCTAGGAAGTGTCTGAGGTCAGATTGGAACCCAAATCCTCCTGACTCCAGGCCTGGCTCTCTTACTCACTGAGCCGCCTTGCTTCCTCTCTTTTATAAATATCTGTGTATCTATAGGTCTAGGGTCCCCAGAGGGTTAGTGCAGCTCTATGTTACTAAAACTATTCAGCTTTCAAGCCACACTAAGACTTCAGGGACCTCCCTCTAGCTCTGTGAGTCATCGACATAGAGAACCATGGAACTTGGAGGAATCCGCAAGGCTACTGAAAGGGTGTCGAGAGAGAAGAGGACCGAGGACAGAGCCTCGGGGACCCCCGTGCTTAGAGAGCAGGCTAGGGATGTGGACAGGTTGGAGGAGAAGCAAGAGGGAGCAAAGCAGGATCATGAAACGCCACAGAAGAGAGAATATCCAGTAAGAGAGACGAGTCAACTGTGTCGGGACCAGGAAAGATGAACATGAAGAAAAGTCAATTGGATTTGGCAATCAAGAAATCATTGGGGGGCAGCTGGGTAGCTCAGTGGATGGAGAGTCAGGCCTAGAGACGGGAGGTCCTGGGTTCCAATCCGGCCTCAGACACTTCCCAGCTGGGTGACCCTGGGCAAGTCACTTGACCCCCATGGCCCACCCTTCCCACTCTTCCACCTAGGAGCCAATACACAGAAGTTAAGGGTTTAAAAAAAAGAAATCATTGGGAGGGGGCAGCTGGGTGGCTCAATGAATTGAGAGCCAGGTCCAGAGATGGGAGGCCCTGGGTTCTAATCTGGCCTCAGACACTTCCTCGCTGGGTGACCCTGGGCAAGTCACTTCACTCCCATTGCCCAGCCCTTACTGCTCTTCTACCTTGGAATCAATACACAGTAACAATTTCAAGATGGAAGGTCAGAGTTTATTGAAAAGAAAAAAAGCCAAAGCAATCTTTGGGAGCTTGGGAGAGCTTCTCTCTTGGGAGACAACCTTTCAGGTGAATGATGAGATTAAAAGTCACACTGTGGGGGGCAGCTGGGTGGCTCAGTGGATGGAGAGCCAGGTCTAGAGATGAAAGGTCCTGGGTTCAAATGTGGCCTCAGACACTTCCCAGCTGGGTGACCCTGGGCAAGTCACTTGACCCCCATTGCCTACCCTTACCACTCCTCTGCCTTGGAGCCAATACCCAGTAATGACTCCAAGATGAAAGGTGAGGGTTTAAAAAAAAAAGTTGTTGTGAGTGGAATAGTAGACCAATTGGGGGGTAAAAAAAGCCATCAAAACCTTAGCCATCTTAACATCACCTTAGCCATCAAAATGTCAGGTATTCGTTAAAAAATCGAGAGATCGATCAATGGAACAGACTAGACAAAGGAGATTGAGAAGCAATAGAATTCAGTAACCCAGTATTGGATAAAGTGGAAAATATAAGCTACCTCGGGAAAAATTCCTAATTTGTTAAAAACTGCTGGGAAACCTAGAAAACAGGCCAGCAAAATTAAGTTTAGAGCAGCATCTTACACCACACTCCACAATAAATGGATATGTGACCTTAGTATTAAAGATCTGTGAGAATTTATTTTTCACATGCTGCATTAATTCCTGTTTATTAGGGAGAATTACTGTGTCCAGGATCTGAATCAGAGCTACCGTCCAGTCTGCTGCTTTTTGCATTTTCTTTGTCCTTGGAAATCCCAAGGAATGTCTTCCTTTCTAACACAATTCGGCTAATAAATGAAGGGGAGATGGGTTCTTTTCCTGCACATATGACCCATCCACCTGTGGGGATGGGGAGAGGTGGATAGGTTGATGGCCTCTTAATTATCACCAATTAAAGATGTCTTGGGGTGTTCAAGGAAGGAGCTGAATAATGAGCTCCTAAAAACCTATTTATTAAGCTACCTAATCTAGCTCAGATTGTACCTGGTCATGAGAGAGCCAGGAAGACCTATATCACTTTCTTGGTCATAAATTCTGGCCTAACCAACAAACCTGATAGAATCAATAAACTTCAATTCTTACCCACAATCAGTCTCTTGAGATAATTTTAATCATAACACATCATACTGGCAACTTGGAACTCCAATCTTGTGATCTTGAGAACCCCAAGTTTGTGGCTGCATGAGATCTTGACCTGGTCACAGGAGATAAATCTCAACCTCATAAATTTCAGACTAACAATAAACCTTAATGTACTTTAGGTGGAGCTAGCAGATTTAAGTACCCTTTTTTGTCCTGGTAGTTTCTCCCTTTGTGTCAAAGTCCTTTCTAGGATAGCCCAGCCCTTGGCTGGATCTTTCCCTTTCCTGTCCTTTGTAAAGCATCAACCTCTCCCTGATAATGCTATCTAGGACTCCTCACGTCTTTGTAACCATTGTTTAGCCAACCTCAGTTCCCTAAGAGGTATATAAGTTCCCTGAACTCTATTTGTCTGTAGAGTTGTCTTACAGCAATTGAGCCTTGGGACTCTGTGTGGAGGCCTAAGAAATTGTACCAAACTTCTCTCCTGATTAAAGACTTGGTTTTTCTGATTATTTAAAAGTTCTCTGTTTTTTTCCAGTTTAAGAATACTATTTTAAAAATAGAAGAGAAACAAATTATATACCTCTCACTGGATAGGAGATGAATTCTTCTGTCTTAGAATCAATTGGTTCAGAGGCAGAAGGGTGGTAAGGGCTAAGCAATGCAGATTTAGTGACCTGCCCAGGGTCACACAGCTAGGACCTCTAGGCTCTAGGCCTCACTCTCAATCCACTGAGCCCCTTAGGAGATGGATTCTTTGTTTTTTAATTTTGAAAATTTTATTTAATTAATTTAGAACATTATTCCATGGTTACATGATTCATGTTCTTTCCCTCCCCTCTGGTAGCCAATGAGTAATTCCACTGGGTTTTACATGTGTCATTGATCAAGACCCATTTCCATATTATTGATATTTGTACTAGGGTGATCGTTTAGAATCTATATCCCCAATCATATCCCCATCGACCCATGTGATCAAGCAGTTGTCTTTCTTCTGGGTTTCTGCTCCCACAGTTCTTTCTCTGGATGTGAATAACGTTCTTTCTCATGATCCCTTTGGAATTGTCCTGGATCGTTGCATTGCTGCTAGTAGAGGAGTCCATTACATTCTATTTTACCACAGTGTATCCCTCTCTGTGTATATTGTTCTCCTGGTTCTGCTAGGAGATGGATTCTTAACCAAACAAGAGATAGAGGCAATAATAAAAGATAAAGCTTCTGTACAGACAACATTAATGCATGTATGATAAGAAGGGAAGTGGTCCAATGGGAAAGAAAATCTTTGCATCAAATTTCTCTGATAAGGGTTTGGTATTGGAGACAAAGAAACAATATACATATGTACATATATAAATAGCCATTCCCCAATAGATAATGAACAAATGGTCAAAGGATATGGGCAAACATTTCTCAAAGAAAAAACTGCAAAATTTTCACAAACCACATGAAAAACTGTTCCAATCACTAATAATAAAAGAAATGCAAGCCAAAAAAACTCTGAGATTTTACCTCACAGCCTGCAAATTGGCAAAAATGACAAAACATTGCAACAGTCACTGTTGGAAAGACCTTGGGAAGATAAGACACACATACATTGTTGGTGGAGCTTTGGAATGGTACAACCATTTTGGAAAGCAATTTGGAATTGTGCAAATAAAATGACTAAGACTTCCATGCTCTTTGAACCAGAGACTGTTACTGAGTTTTCATGCCAAGGAAGCCATTAAGAAGAAAAAAAATCCCCATATACGCCAAAATATTTATAGCAGCACTTTTTGTGACAGCTAAGAATTAGAAACAAAGTAGATGCTTATCAACTGAGGAATGGCTAAACAGGTCTTACAACCCAGATTGAATTGCTTGTCAACTCCTAGAGGGGAGAGGGAAGAAGGAGGGAGACACTATCAATCATATAACTTTTGGAAAACTTAGGTGGAAATGTGTTATTTAAAAAAAAGAAAATATAAACAAATTGTGGTCTATGAATGTAATGGAATACTACTGTGCTGCAAGAAATGATATATGTGATGAATACAGAAAAGCATGACAAAATGTATATGAACTGATACCGAGCAAAGCCAACAGATGCAGGAAAACAATAGACATGTTAAGTATAGCAATGTAAATACACAAAAACCATGATATACGCACACAAAAAGAAAAGAAAAGTGAACAAAAGTATAAAGATCAAGAGGGATTCGAACGAATGAAGATATATGAGAAGACACCCCAAACTACTCCTTGGTGAAGATGGAAGGTCCATAGGTATTACACATTGCACAGTGTTTTTGAACTTTCTTCAGTGTTGTGCTGACTTTTCTCTCCCTAAAAAAAAAAAACAAACACTATTTGTCATAGTTCTTGGGAAGGGGTCAGGGAAGAGAAGGAATACATGGGATACTATGAAGTGCCAAAAAATAAACAAATAAATAAATAACCAGAAAACATCAATAAAAAAAGATTTTTAAGGCTGCCTTTCCACAGTGAGGGCCCAGCTAAGATTAGGCAACATAAACATGTAGGGGACTCAGTCAACATGGTTTCTTGGTCCACATTCAGAGAAAGAACTGTGGGAGTAGAAACACAGAAGAAAAACAACCGCTTGGTCACATGGGTCAATGGGGCTATGATTGGGGATGTAGACTCTATGCAATCACCCTAGTGCAAATATCAATAATATGGAAATAGGTCTTGATCAATGACACACATAAAACCCAGTGGAATTGCACGCTGGCCACGGGAGAGGGGTGGGAGGAGGGGAGAGAAAGAACATGAATCATGGAACCATGGAAAAATATTCTGGATCAATGAATTGAATAACATTTTTCAATTCAAAAATAAATAAATAGGAATGATAATCTCTAGAATAAAAAAACAACACATAGTTTCTTGATTTTCTCTATCTGTTCAGCAGCATACGGGTAGGAGTAAAGGCAGTGTTTGTTGGGAGTAATCCAAATCGAGGATTTAGAAGGACAAGATCTTCAATAGGATAGAGGGGCGAGGGACTCAGATGAAGGAGGCAGTGCCAAAAAAGAAAAAAGCTTCACAATGTGTCTTGTGTGTGACTGATGTACATGGTGCATTTCTTATCCCCCAACTCGAAAGGAATATGAGCACATTATGGCAAGGCCACGAGTTGTTTTCTTAAATCTTTGTATCCTCAGCACCTAGCACTGTGTTTGGCACATCGTGTCTGCTTTAAACATGTTTGTTCAATAAATGAGTTGATACAGTGCATCTCTTAATAATTCAGAAGTCCCCTGATGGCAGTAATGGTGTCAATCTTCCATCTTTACATCCCCAGCCGCCACCACAGGAGTCCTGAGGTCTCCCCCAAGTCCAGCCCCAAAACTTGTACACCAGAAGGAGATTCTTAAATATTGTCCAATGGCTGAGGAGTTGGTGATAGGGCACTAAGCTGTCTTTAATCTTTGACTCACCAATCAGTGCTCAATTACATCCCAAGGAAACGAGGGAACTTGTAGATGAACCCCCATGGGCCACTGTTGGTGACATTTTTAAGAATCACAAAGATCAGGACTGGAGGTCGATGAACATAGTTCTGATTTTCTTTTTTTTTAATTTTCTTTTTCTTTTTAACCCTTAACTTCTGTGTATTGGCTCACAGGTAGAAGAGTGATAAGGGTGGGCAATGGGGGTCAAGTGACTTGCCCAGGGTCACCCAGCTGGGAAGTGTCTGAGGTTGGATTTGAACCTAGGACCTCCCGTCTCTAGGCCTGACTCTCAATCCACTGAGTTACCCAGCTGCCCCCTTTCTTTTTTTTTAACCTTTACCTTTTGTCTTTGAATCAATATGTTCCAAGGAAGAAGAGTGGTAAGTGCTAAGCAATGGGGGTGAAGTGACTTGCCCAGGGTCACCCAGCTAGGAAGTGTCTGAGGCCAGATTTAAACCCAGGATCTGCTGTCTCTAGGTCTGGTTCTCAATCCACTGAGCCACTTAGCTGCCCCCTTATGATTCTGATTTTCAAAAAAAGAGGAGGCTGGTGACCAACTGGACCTCGAGATTACATGCCAGGTAATCTCTGAAGCTGTCTGTTTTGGGGAATCCAAATAACAGTCTCTCTCTGATCTGTGTTCAGAAAAGGAAAGAGAAAGAGAAGGGGGTAGGCAAGAACTACAGGACTCTGGCAAGAGCCCCCTCCCCCCACCCTAGGACTCTGAATGGCTATAAGTGCCTCGTAAGGAATGAAGAATATGAAGAATTCAAAGAAATATGGAAAGACTTGTATGAAGCAATGCTGAACAAAACCGAGTCAGAAGAGCAATGGCTGCAACTCTTTAGCTGAAGACATCTTTCAAGAATAACCAGGCTCAGATGAAAAGCACGGGGTCACTCTGATACTGACTCATAATGCCCATACTCCTCTGGTCTTTTACTAAAGGGGAAATGGCCTCACGGCCAAGATGCACGTGCTGTCGTCACCAGCACTCTTTTTGTCTTCTTCTTGTTTTACTGTTTTGGAGGGAGATCGTTTGGGATGGAGAAGGGGATCTGCATGATGTGGGGTGACCAAATTAATCAGTGGAAGGAAAATCAAAATGAGGCCTCTCCCCCAAAGTCTAAGAAATCTGGTCACTGAGATGATGTGGTTCAAGGGAAAGGATGCTGGATTGGGGTTATCCAACAAACCCCAATGGTCTTTTGGGCCCTTGGTCAATCTGGGCCTCTCAATCGGACCAGATGACCTCTAAGGTCCCTTCCACTTCTAAAGCTGTGATCTCGCAGAGGAGACTGACAAATTTAGGCTATCTAACCTCATCTAGGCCCTCAGTGCTGCCAGGAAATCCTGTTACACTAGTCTAACCCATTCCCTATCTCTCTAGCTCCCCACAAAAGCCGATCCAAACCATCTCTTCTCTGCTCCAACCTCCTCTACCTTTTACAGTGGAGCAGCTCATCTCTTACTTTACTGAGATCCTTCTTCCCTTCTCTCCAGTTTGGACTTCCAAGTCACCTTAATCCCACCTTCTCACATTTTCTCCAGCAGAATGCTTCCTCCATTATCTCATCTATCTCATCTTCAATCTCTCCCTATCTACTAGTTCTTCCCCAATTGCCTACAACCATCAGCCCAAGTCTCCAGCCTCAGAAAGAGCTTTCCACTAATCTCCACCATCTCCCCAAGCTATAGTCCTTTATCTCTTCCCCTTTTCTCACTGGAATACCTTGAAAAAGCTGTCTAAACTCACTGCCTCTACTTCCTCTCCTCTCCTGCCCTCCTCAACCCTTGGAAATCTGGCTTCCGACCTCCTCATTTAACTGAAAGGGCTCTCTTTGCCATCACCAAGGATCTCTTCATTGCCAAATCATATGGTCTTCTCAGTCCTCATTTTTCTCCACCTCTTCCCTCTAGCTCCGTGGTTCCCAAACTTTTTTGGCCTCCCGCCGCCTTTCCTGAAAAAAATACTACTTAGTGCCCTCTGGAAATTATGAAACTATTTATTGAAATCAGAAGAGAATGTAATACAAAAAAAGTGTGGTCATCACAGCTTCCCTGGATGGCTGCAGCACCCACCAGGGGGCGGTGGCACCCACTTTAGGAATCACTGTTTTATCGGATGCTATTGACCACACTTTCCTCCTAGATACTCCTTCTCTGGATTCTGGGATTCTTCCCACCTGGCTACCTTCTCCCCTCACACTCCATCAGGGATTCATCCATCCCTCCTATCTGTGAGTATCTCCTAAAGCTCTGTTCTAATCTCTTTTCTCTTCTCCCTCCGCCCTTCCTCATTTTAGAGACTCTCTTAGTTTCCAAGAGTTTTATTATTATCTCTACCAGATGACTCTTACATCTATGGATCAAGCCCCAGTCTCACCCCACTAACTGCCTTTTTTTTTAACCCTTAATTTCTGTGTATTGGCTCTTAGGTGGAAGAGTGGTAAGGGTGGGCAATGGAGGTCAAGTGACTTGCCCAGGGTCACCCAGCTGGGAAGTGTCTGAAGCCAGATTTGAACCTAGGACCTCCCATGTCTAGGCCTGGCTCTCCATCCACTGAGCTACCCAGCTGCCCCACTAACTGCCTTTTGGATATTTTAAACTGGACATCCTAAAGGGTGATGTCTTAAGCAAATCAGTGGAGCATGGAAGAAATTGCCCATCGGATCTATAGAGAGAAGAGCAACAACCAAAAAAGAGGTGGAGTTTCACAGGAGGCCAAATGGATAATTTTTCAATTACATAAAATTAAGAAGTTTTCGTACAAACATAACCAAATGAGCTAAAATCAGAAGAAAAGCAGGAAACAGGAGGTGGGGGTGTCTGCAACAAATGTTTCTGAGGAAAGTTTCCCTCCTAAAATATAAAGGGAACTGGGTCAGATTTACAAGAATAAACCATTCCTCTCTGGGTAAATGGTCAAGGGGTAGGAATAGGCAGTTTGCAGAAGAAATCCAAGTTATCGATGACATGATAAAATGACTATAAAATGCTCTAAAAGTCTTGGCAATCTGACAATAAAGATTGGTAGCATCTAGGATGAGAGAGAGTGTCAGTGTCCACTCTGAGGAAGGTGCCAGCCTAAATAAACAGGGAAGAGTGATGGGGAGGAGGGGTAGCAACAGGAAGGAGTACTAACATCTGAGGAGGCCAGGAGAGATTAAGTGCTAACTGGAAAAGTGACTGGGAGGAGTGATGAGATCCAAGTGATTGAAGTGTCTAAGAGAGAGAAGTTTCCAGAGATCTCCCAACCAGGAAGTCTCTACTTAGCTGGAAGGTGAAAGCCCCAGGTTGGACCTGGTCACCACTGAATCCCTCCCTGAGGGAAAGTCCATCTTCACTAGTCTCAGACTAACAATAGACCTTGAAGGAGTTTAAGTGGGGAAAGCTAATCCCAGCAGGTGTTAAGTATCTCTTTTGTCCCAGAGCTTTCTCCCCTCAGGCCAGAGTCCTTTACTCAGGTGGCCCAGCCCTAGGCTGAGTCTTTCCCTTTTGTGTCCATTGGAAAGCATCAGCCTCTCACTGTTCTTCCCTTCTGGAACTCCTCATCTTCCTCAGTTGCCATCATAAAGTCAAACCACTGGTCTTCCCACCCTTAGACTCCAGGTTCCCTAGAAAGGTATTTCAGCTTCCCAACTGTCATGGCTCCTCAGAGTGGTCCTCTAGCTGGTGGCACTCCCAGGGTCCCAGGTGTAGACCCTGTAAAAGTTTCAGCGCCAGAGTCTGAATAAAGGGCCAAATATTGGACCTTATGCCTGCCCTGATTAAACAGTGGTTTTCCTGACTTCTTTGATAGTTTTGTGTTATTTCCAGATTAACAAATGGAGGTCCCCACGAGATTTCGAAGCCCCAGCTGCCTGAGCCGCCCTGCTAATGAGGACCCCAAGACCTGTCAGGAGTCCCGTTAGCAGAGGGGCCAGGTAAGTGGCTCTCCTGTGTTATAGGTGTTAACTTAGAAAAAGCACAGAACTACTAAATAGTCATAAAGCTACTCTTTAATCAAGGGAAAGGGGGAACAGGGCTACTTGGCCTCTTATGCAGAGCTGCGCCTTGTGCAGAGTGAACTCTGCTTTGCTCTGCTCCCTGATCCCCTGGGAGTGATGCCCGCGCTAGGTGAGGGCTCCAAGGAACAAAGGAAATTGGGGAACTTATATACCATTTGGGAAGATCCAGGGACTGGGAAAGATGATGGACATTATACTGGTATGGATGGGATTTACAATCAAGCTTGGGAAAGGAATCCTAGCCAGAGGCTGGGGTGTCAGGGAAGGGGCTGCTTACACAATGGATACTAAAGGATGGTCCCTGCCCAGGTGTGTCTTCCTGGGAAAGGGTCTCTGATACAATTGGCAAGACTACCTAAGACAAAAGGGTATTTATTTAGCATTTACCCCAGGGTCCATTATTCAGTCTGCAACTGCTAGCCTGAGATTCCCTTCAGGGTGGATTCTCATGGGAACAAGGAAGCACAAGCTTTGGGGGTCTCCAACCTACAAGCTATTTCCAAAACTTGGGGTTCATCAGATCTCACTAGGCCACAAGTTTGGGGTCTCTAGATTCCACGTCAACAGTCAGATTAGGAAGAATGTCTGCTGACCAGATAGAACATTTCAGGGGGCCGCATGTGGCCCTCGGCCTTAGTTTGCCCATCACGGCTCTAGACAACCACCTAAACCTTAATCTCTACCTACTATAGTTATTTATCATTTCATTTGGCCAGCCAAGAAGGTCAAATCTAGAAAGGATTTCACATGTACTGGGGAGAGCCCCATTCTTTAATCAAGAGGCCAATGGATAGTCGAGGTTGCATAAACATCCCAGCATTCCCCCCCACCCCCCCCACCCCCGCCCCCAGTGGTACTGCCGCTGAGTTGATGTTCATAAAATATGGACCAGGTAGCTTTGAGTGTTTGAACATCAACCAAAGGCCAAAATGGAGCCTGGTTCAACCTGACCGCAAGCTCCACACTTGGCTAAGTTTTTTTTTTGGGGGGGGGGGTGTTGGTGCACATATACATGAGTGAAGCAGTGTCTATGCCACAAGTAAGGGCAAGGAGAGCGTAGTTCAGAGGTGTGAATGGCTGGCTGAAAGCAGTGAATGGGAAGCTGAGCTGGAGTGGGGGAGCCTGAGAGTTCACTGGAAGTTCTGGGTAACTGCTTGGAATCAGTCAAAATAGAGAAAGGTTCAAGGTGTCAATGGCTGTACATTTTTTATTTTTAAGCCCTCACCCTCCATCTTGGAGTCAATACTGTGTACCAATACAGGACCTTCAGGGGCAGCTGGGTAGCTCAGTGGATTGAGAGTCAGGCCCAGAGACCGGAGGTCCTAGGTTCAAATCAGGCCTCAGATACTTCCCAGCCATGTGACCCTGGGCAAGTCACTTGACCCCCATTGCCCACCCTTACCACTCTTCTGCCTTGGAACCAATACATAGTGTTCATTCTAAGACGGAAGTTAAGAGCTCTTAGAAGTTATGCAGGGGGCAGCTGAGTGGCTCAGTGGATGGAGAGTCAGGCCTAAAGACGGGAGGTCCTGGGTTCAAATCTGGCCTCAGACACTTCCCAGCTGGGTGACCCTGGGCAAGTCACTTGACCCCCATGGCCCACCCTTACCACTCTTCCACCTAGGAGCCAATACACAGAAGTTAAGGGTTTCAAAGAAATTTTTTTAAACTGTTATTTGTTTCCCAAAGAGCACGGTTTTCCTAATTAACACCTGTGTGTTCTGAAGCTAAGAAAGTTCATTTTTGGTCATTGCCTCGATTAAAAAACAAAACAAAAAAAACCAAGACATTGTTGGGAAAAGGCTTTGCTTTAAATGGGAAGGAAACCCTGAATGTTTTTTAGCTAACCAACAGATTTCCTCTCAAGGCCTTGGGCCAAAGGGGTTTGAGGCAGAGCTGAGAGAAAGGCAATTTTGGAGGCCGGGGGAAATTCGAGTAAAAGGGTAAAGCGAAGGGAATGGGATAGGCATTCTGACTTAGAGGCAGTTTTTAAGGTTTTCCTTAGTAATCCTAAATTTTGTGTTTGGAGGAAAACTTTTATGGGTTTTACTTCTGGAGAAGCCAAAGGACCATGAACGATGGCCTGATTTTTGGAGTTTTGAAGGTAAATTTCCAGAGTGCAACCATAAAAGAGATCAGTTTAAATGCTTTCAAAGACCAGGGGATCCTGATTCCCAGAGTGCATCAGCTTGAGTTTCTCCTTTTTTAAGTGGAAAGAGCTAATCTGGCGTCTATTTGTTTTGGTGAGCATTATTTTTCTGCTAGAGGATCATGGGCACGTGACCACTATTAGAGGAGGGAATTCCCCACCTGGGAAAATGCCTCAGCCATTTGGAGGGATGCCCTGCATCTGACCAGCCCAGCTCTGGAGTGTGGGGGAAGCCATTAGAACTTATTAAGGTTAAGTTTGCTGGACTGCTTGTTAAAAAGGAATTTATTTAGATGCTCCAGAGCCCCTGACTATGATCTCAAGACTTTTCTTAGGAGCCAAAGGCCTGGACAAGATTTTCCTGCAGCCTAGAATCTGAAGGATTCCTGAGGAAGACATCTATGAGAAATCCGAAGGAACTGAATCCGGATAAGTATGGTTTCTCATCATTTTCATGGACTTCTGTAGCAGACAAAAGTTGGCCATTTTCTTTTCCCTGAGAATTATATTTACCCTGAGCAAAGTCCCTTTTAAGTAGAAAACCTAGAAAGAAGAGAGCTATTCCCCAAATTTAGTTCAAGTAGGGAAGGTTTAAAATAGTAGCGTTTTACCTTGTTAAGAGATTTAAAAGGTAATATCTGTTAAAGTTGAGGATTTGCTGTAGAGATTCCAGAGTGCTAGTTCAGTATTGTAGAACGTGTTTGCCTCAAAGTTGTATCAGAAGAAATTAGCAGGGCAGCTGGGTGGCTCAGTGGATGGAGAGTCAGGCCTAGAGACAGGAGGTCCTGGGTTCAAATCCGGCCTCAGACATTTCCCAGCCAGGTGACCCTGGGCAAGTCACTTGGCCCCCATTGCCCATCCTTAGCACTCTTCCACCAAGGAGCCAATACACAGAAGTTAAGGATTTTAAAAAAAAGAAGAAGAAATTAGGAAAGAAATGATGGAGCCTAGAAAGAATAGTTAATAACAGAAGATAATTTATTTTAAACCTTAAGCATGGTCAGAGAGAATTGTCATTTAAGGGTAAATTGTAAGGGAAGATAATTGGGAAAAGAAATGCTATGGAGGAAAATTGGTTATTGATATAGTCAAGGGTGAATGGAAAGGCTGTTCACTGCCAACTTTCTCATGGCATTATGTATTGTTATAAAAATCCAAGATTTAAAATTTTGTTCTGAGAAAAATTTCAGGGAAAGAAGCTTGCTGACTCCTTCAATCCAGAGAATGAATTGTTTGCAGAAAGATGCCTGAAGAACCTACACTGCATCAATAACATCCAGAATGAACTTTGGGGGTACAATTGATTGACCTGAAGGGGGCTGAACAGTTATTTTGAATGTACATTTTTATACCAAAAGGGGACTGCCCCTAATTGGTTTTTTGTCAATGTGCCTAGCAAAACATTGGTTTTGCTTTCTCTCTTTTCCATTTCCCTCTTATGTCTAACTCTTGTAAGTTAGAAGACTTTTAGAGGCACAAGATGATTATGTAAAATAATCAATTGGAGAGACTAGTCTCCCAAATGATCATCAGGGGGATTGTGAAGATGGAATTAGCGCTCTCCTATTTATTCTTTAGACTTTAGCCACCAGGAAGGTATACACCCCACGCCACTTGGGATTAAGTGGCTAAGGGGGAGGTCTGTGGCCCACTATGTGCTAGTGAGTAACAAATCAAAAACAACTGGCTGCCCCCTAGGCAGTCCGAAGCAGGGTGAAAGCTGCCATTTGTCCATGTAGAACTGCGCCAGGAAGTGGCACGAGGAACTGTCTTTTAAATATGATGGTAACTTCCTGTGAGGGGGATTTTTGCTCTTTGAACTGGGCCTTGGAGGAGCTCGGGTTTGACATTCAGAGCAGGCCCGGAGTATCTCTCTCTCTGTCTCTGTCTCTGTCTCTGTCTCTGTCTCTCTCTCTCCCTCACACACACACACTTTCACTCTTCCTATTTGTAAATAAACTACCATAAAAATCATTCTGACTTTGAGTCAAACTTTCTTTCATTTCAGTCCAACCCTTTACAATGAATATTCCCAATTATGGGAGCCTTTTCTCCCTCATCTTAAGTTACTTCCCATTTTTCTCCTGTTCTAGCAAGCCTTAGAAAGGCCAGGCCTAGAATATGGGAATGGTGAAGGCAGATGGAAGCTTTTAGCCATTGTGAATGAGGTAGCAAGTTCAGAGAGGTCCTTTTTCCTAAAAGGAGGAAGAATTTAGGTCAGAAGAATGCCAAAAGGGGGGAAGCGATACATAGAAATAGCCAATTCTAAGTAATATTTTTAAGAAACAAGGTTCAGCTAGAACACTGAATTACTTCTCAGGGCCAGGAAGGTTTATACATTTTGAAGCCTGGAGGCAGGAAACAATGAGATAAGAAGGAAACCTTTGTGACTAGGAAGGCTAAGGAAACCACCTCTAGATGGACCAGGTCTAAGTTCAATGGTAAATGAGCCCTCATTGCCAATGAATAGATACTCGGGAAATTGAAAAGTGTGCCCAAAAGGAATCTAGTAAGGCACGAACTCAATAAAATCACGAGATACAGTGATGCTGCCACAACAAAAGAATTATTTTCACAATAATTTTTATCTACAGACTTTTTGCATTGGCTGACTCAGTTGCAACATGATTTCCTTCAAAGTAATAGTTTAAAGGAGTAAAGGTTTAAGCTATGTAAGCATGATTATAGTTAAGTAGTTCAAGGTGAATGAAGACAGTTTTGAAAATCCTGAGCATCTCAGCCTCCCCGGAGAGGGGGTGTGGGAGAGGTTTACTATTAAGGAAAGTTAGAAGCATTTTGAATCTTGAGAATTTTTGGAGTTAATTTTTTTTTAAACCCTTAACTTCTGTGTATTGGCTCCTAGGTGGAAGAGGGGTAAGGGTGGGCCATGGGGGTCAAGTGACTTGCCCAGGATCCCACAGCTGGGAAGTGTCTGAGGCCGGATTTGAACCCAAGACCTCCCGTCTCTAGGCCTGGCTCTGGAGTTAATTTTAATTTTGAGGCTTTTAAAATTTGACTTTTAACATTGTTTTGAAGTTGACATTGTCATGCAGGTTTTTTGTACCATCTTGGGATTTTTGTAATAGAATATTTAATTCGGATTTACTTGGTATTAGATGACGGTTTAATTTTTGGCCACAGAACAAGGGGGAAGGGCCGTTTGGGGATCTACAAGCCCTGAATACGCTGTGATGTGGATTTTCTTCTTGCCTGTATATTTCTATAGTTTGTGGGGTTGCTTTTCATATGATTATTTTGGTAGAGTGAGGCAATCTTTCTGATTAAGCGGGGAGATTACATAATTCTATAATTGATGTAGAATGGACATAAATAGAATTAACAATAAGGGACTGAAGACTAACATTAGCCAAGTGAATAACCTTTCTAGTGAGTAAGTATATTGGGAGTGGATCAAGTCCTGTTAGAGAATGTGTGGCTAGATTTCTCTGCAAGAAGGAGGGATCAGCAGGAGAAAGGAGGAGGAAGCCATTTCCTCAGGACCCACCCTTGGGACCCACCGGATTCAAGAGACCAAAGCCTTGGGGGAGATCGGGGTGACGGTGTGCTGCCGGATTTTGCCAGGGGTAGACCACCTACCTCTCTTTGGCACAAGTGTCAATGCGCCGGTATTTGGGGTGGGCCCCCAAGTGCCAAGTGCTCATACCTGCTCCCCAAGGCCTTCCCACCACTAGTGACAGCGTCCAACCCATCACCCACTTGTCCCTTTGTTTGGTCAGCCACGTCCAGTCCTGACCAAAAGGGAAAGGCGTCTACCTCGAAGCCCCCAAACTTGTAGCCTAGAAACACTTAATGCCTCCCTGGTTACTTAGCTGGAAGGTGAAAGCCCCAGGTTGAACCTGGTCACCACTGAATCCCTCCCTGAGGGAAAGTCCACCTTCACTAGTCTCAGACTAACAATAGACCTTGAAGGAGTTTAAGTGGGGAAAGCTAATCCCAGCAGGTGTTAACTATCTCTTTTGTCCCAGAGCTTTCTCCCCTCAGGCCAGAGTCCTTTACCCAGGTGGCCCAGCCCTAGGCTGAGTCTTTCCCTTTTGTGTCCATTGGAAAGCATCAGCCTCTCACTGTTCTTCCCTTCTGGAACTCCTCATCTTCCTCAGTTGCCATCATAAAGTCAATCCACTGGTCTTCCCACCCTTAGTCCTCAGGTTCCCTAGAAAGGTATTTCAGCTTCCCAACTGTCATGGCTCCTCAGAGTGGTCCTCTAGCTGGTGGCACTCCCAGGGTCCCGGGTGTAGACCCTGTAAAAGTTTCAGTACCAGAGTCTGAATAAAGGGCCAAATATTGGACCTTATGCCTGCCCTGATTAAACAGTGGTTTTCCTGACTTCTTTGGTAGTTCTGTGTTATTTCCAGGTTAATAAATGGTGAGCCATTGGAAGGGAGGAAGGAGAGGAAAGATAAATACTTGTGGGAAAGCCAGTAAGTACACTAATTACACTAATAGATTTTGGTAGAGCTGCGAACTTGTCCAACCATATTCTTAGAACTGGGCCCCAAAGACTATTTTTTTTTTAATTTTAAAAGCCTTAACTTCTGTGTATTGGCTCCTTGGTGGAAGAGTGGTAAGGGTGGGCGATGGGGGTCAAAGTGACTTGGCAAGGGTCACACAGCTGGGAAGTGTCTGAGGCCGGATTTGAACCCTGGACCTCCTGTCTCTAGGCCTGATTCTCCATCCACTGAACCACCCAACTGCCCCACCCCCACCCCCAAAGACTATTAAATTGGGCAGATCCAGCAATGGCACATCTGTACTCCAAAGGAAGAGGAAAAGGACCGCAATAAAACTATTTCCAGCAGCTCTTTTCATGGCGGCAAAGAATTGGAAAGTTGGGGGTGTCCATTATGGAGAATGGCTGAACAAAGTATGTGAATAAGATGTACTTGTATTGTGCCCGAATCAGCGATGAAAAGGATGGCTTTGGAAAAGCCTGGAAAGATTTCTATGAATCAATGCAACATGAAATGAGTAAAGCAACAGCCATCGGGTAAAGATAATCAGCTTTGAAAGATTTATCAGCTCTGATCAGCACAATGACCAACCATAATGTAATTCCAAAGGACTCATGATGAAACTTGCTATCTCCATCCAGATAGAGAGCTCATGGACTCAGTGTACAGAGTTGCGCATATTTTTTAACCTTCTTTCTTTTTTTTTTCCTGGACATGGCTAATGTGGCAATTTGTTTCACATGACTGTGTATATTTGTGATTGGATCAGTTTTCCTTGCCTTTGCAATGGATGGGGGATGGGAGACTTTGAACTGAAAAGAAATAAAACTGAATTTTAAAAAAACAGGATGTCTCCGGAACATCTCAAGCTTAAAATGTCCACAACTAAACTTATCTTCTCCTTTAAAAAAAATTTACCAAGTCTTGCCCTCTTTAAAGCTTCCCTAATTTGTGCCAAAGCACCACCATTCCTTTTATTTATTTTTTTAAATATCCTTTTTTATTTAACCCTTAACTTCTGTGCATTGGCTCCTAGGTAGAAGAGGGGTAAGGGTGGGCGATGGGGGTCAAGTGACTTGCCCAGGGTCTCACAGCTGGGAAGTGTCTGAGGTCGTATTTGAACCCAGGACCTCCCGTCTCTAGGCCTGACTCTCCATCCACTGAGCTACCCAGCTGCCTCCACCACCATTCCTCTTAGTCTCTCAGGTTCAGAACCTTAGCATCATCCTGGACTCCTCATCCTCCCTCATCCCACATATCCAAGTTATTGCCACATCTTGCCCTTTTGATGTTCACAGCATCCCTCCTACCCAACCCCTTCTCTCCACTCACATAGCAACCACCTTAGTTTAGGTCCTAATCACCCCTTGCCTCCATTAATGCAACAGCCTCTTCATTGGTTTCCCTGCTTCTGGACTCCCTTCATTGCAGTCCAGCATCCAGACAGCTGGACAGGACTGCGTGGCTCCCCTAGATATTGGATAATTCCGGCTTCCGTATTACTTCTGGCTCAGAGGTTCTTCACCCCAGGGCTCCTAAACTGGCCAGAAAAAGGAATTCCCTTCCACACCTGGGTGCGAACCTCCTCCAGAACCTGGAAAACCTCTCTTTGTACTGGAGAAGTTGGAATTTTTTCTTCTTCCTTTATGGAGTGTTTACACTACCTTATAAGCACTTAGGAGTAATTAAATTCATGAGTAAATAAACTCATAAAAAACCACAGAGATCAAAGGCATCTCTACCTCTCCGCCTTTGGCTTTCCCTTTTTGCACACTTTATCTGTCTACTTATTTGAACTTAAAAACGTAGGTTATGGGGGCAGCTGGGTAGCTCAGTGGATGGAGAGTCAGGCTAGAGACCGGAGGTCCTGGGTTCTGTTAACTTAGAAAATCACAGAACTATGAAATAGTCATAAAGCCACTCTTTCATCAAGGGAAAGGGGGAGCAGGGCTACCTGGCCTCTTGTGCAGAGTCCAGGATTGAACACTGCTTTGCTCTGCTCCCTGATCCCCTGGGAGTGACGCCCGCGCTAGGTGAGGGCTCCAAGGAACAAAGGAAATTGGGGAACTTCTATACCATTTGGGAAGATCCAGGGACTGGGAGAGATGATGGACATTATACTGGTATGGATGGGATTTACAATCAAGCTTGGGAAAGGAATCCTAGCCAGAGGCTGGGGTGTCAGGGAAGGGGCTGCTTACACAATGGATACTAAAGGATGGTCCTTGCCCAGGTGTGTCTTCCTGGGAAAGGGTCTCTGATACAATTGGCAAGACTACCTAAGACAAAAGGGTATTTAGCATTTACCCTGGGGTCCATTATTCAGTCTGCAACTGCTAGCCTGAGATTCCCTTCAGGGTGGATTCTCATGGGAACAAGGAAGCACAAGCTTTGGGGGTCTCCAACCTACAAGCTATTTCCAAAACTTGGGGTTCATCAGATCTCACTAGGCCACAAGTTTGGGGTCTCTAGATTCCACGTCAACAGTCAGATTAGGAAGAATGTCTGCTGACCAGATAGAACATTTCAGGGGGCCGCATGTGGCCCTCGGCCTTAGTTTGCCCATCACGGCTCTAGACAACCACCTAAACCTTAATCTCTACCTACTATAGTTATTTATCATTTCATTTGGCCAGCCAAGAAGGTCAAATCTAGAAAGGATTTCACATGTACTGGGGAGAGCCCCATTCTTTAATCAAGAGGCCAATGGATAGTCGAGGTTGCATAAACATCCCAGCATTCCCCCCCACCCCCCCCACCCCCGCCCCCAGTGGTACTGCCGCTGAGTTGATGTTCATAAAATATGGACCAGGTAGCTTTGAGTGTTTGAACATCAACCAAAGGCCAAAATGGAGCCTGGTTCAACCTGACCGCAAGCTCCACACTTGGCTAAGTTTTTTTTTTGGGGGGGGGGGTGTTGGTGCACATATACATGAGTGAAGCAGTGTCTATGCCACAAGTAAGGGCAAGGAGAGCGTAGTTCAGAGGTGTGAATGGCTGGCTGAAAGCAGTGAATGGGAAGCTGAGCTGGAGTGGGGGAGCCTGAGAGTTCACTGGAAGTTCTGGGTAACTGCTTGGAATCAGTCAAAATAGAGAAAGGTTCAAGGTGTCAATGGCTGTACATTTTTTATTTTTAAGCCCTCACCCTCCATCTTGGAGTCAATACTGTGTACCAATACAGGACCTTCAGGGGCAGCTGGGTAGCTCAGTGGATTGAGAGTCAGGCCCAGAGACCGGAGGTCCTAGGTTCAAATCAGGCCTCAGATACTTCCCAGCCATGTGACCCTGGGCAAGTCACTTGACCCCCATTGCCCACCCTTACCACTCTTCTGCCTTGGAACCAATACATAGTGTTCATTCTAAGACGGAAGTTAAGAGCTCTTAGAAGTTATGCAGGGGGCAGCTGAGTGGCTCAGTGGATGGAGAGTCAGGCCTAAAGACGGGAGGTCCTGGGTTCAAATCTGGCCTCAGACACTTCCCAGCTGGGTGACCCTGGGCAAGTCACTTGACCCCCATGGCCCACCCTTACCACTCTTCCACCTAGGAGCCAATACACAGAAGTTAAGGGTTTCAAAGAAATTTTTTTAAACTGTTATTTGTTTCCCAAAGAGCACGGTTTTCCTAATTAACACCTGTGTGTTCTGAAGCTAAGAAAGTTCATTTTTGGTCATTGCCTCGATTAAAAAACAAAACAAAAAAAACCAAGACATTGTTGGGAAAAGGCTTTGCTTTAAATGGGAAGGAAACCCTGAATGTTTTTTAGCTAACCAACAGATTTCCTCTCAAGGCCTTGGGCCAAAGGGGTTTGAGGCAGAGCTGAGAGAAAGGCAATTTTGGAGGCCGGGGGAAATTCGAGTAAAAGGGTAAAGCGAAGGGAATGGGATAGGCATTCTGACTTAGAGGCAGTTTTTAAGGTTTTCCTTAGTAATCCTAAATTTTGTGTTTGGAGGAAAACTTTTATGGGTTTTACTTCTGGAGAAGCCAAAGGACCATGAACGATGGCCTGATTTTTGGAGTTTTGAAGGTAAATTTCCAGAGTGCAACCATAAAAGAGATCAGTTTAAATGCTTTCAAAGACCAGGGGATCCTGATTCCCAGAGTGCATCAGCTTGAGTTTCTCCTTTTTTAAGTGGAAAGAGCTAATCTGGCGTCTATTTGTTTTGGTGAGCATTATTTTTCTGCTAGAGGATCATGGGCACGTGACCACTATTAGAGGAGGGAATTCCCCACCTGGGAAAATGCCTCAGCCATTTGGAGGGATGCCCTGCATCTGACCAGCCCAGCTCTGGAGTGTGGGGGAAGCCATTAGAACTTATTAAGGTTAAGTTTGCTGGACTGCTTGTTAAAAAGGAATTTATTTAGATGCTCCAGAGCCCCTGACTATGATCTCAAGACTTTTCTTAGGAGCCAAAGGCCTGGACAAGATTTTCCTGCAGCCTAGAATCTGAAGGATTCCTGAGGAAGACATCTATGAGAAATCCGAAGGAACTGAATCCGGATAAGTATGGTTTCTCATCATTTTCATGGACTTCTGTAGCAGACAAAAGTTGGCCATTTTCTTTTCCCTGAGAATTATATTTACCCTGAGCAAAGTCCCTTTTAAGTAGAAAACCTAGAAAGAAGAGAGCTATTCCCCAAATTTAGTTCAAGTAGGGAAGGTTTAAAATAGTAGCGTTTTACCTTGTTAAGAGATTTAAAAGGTAATATCTGTTAAAGTTGAGGATTTGCTGTAGAGATTCCAGAGTGCTAGTTCAGTATTGTAGAACGTGTTTGCCTCAAAGTTGTATCAGAAGAAATTAGCAGGGCAGCTGGGTGGCTCAGTGGATGGAGAGTCAGGCCTAGAGACAGGAGGTCCTGGGTTCAAATCCGGCCTCAGACATTTCCCAGCCAGGTGACCCTGGGCAAGTCACTTGGCCCCCATTGCCCATCCTTAGCACTCTTCCACCAAGGAGCCAATACACAGAAGTTAAGGATTTTAAAAAAAAGAAGAAGAAATTAGGAAAGAAATGATGGAGCCTAGAAAGAATAGTTAATAACAGAAGATAATTTATTTTAAACCTTAAGCATGGTCAGAGAGAATTGTCATTTAAGGGTAAATTGTAAGGGAAGATAATTGGGAAAAGAAATGCTATGGAGGAAAATTGGTTATTGATATAGTCAAGGGTGAATGGAAAGGCTGTTCACTGCCAACTTTCTCATGGCATTATGTATTGTTATAAAAATCCAAGATTTAAAATTTTGTTCTGAGAAAAATTTCAGGGAAAGAAGCTTGCTGACTCCTTCAATCCAGAGAATGAATTGTTTGCAGAAAGATGCCTGAAGAACCTACACTGCATCAATAACATCCAGAATGAACTTTGGGGGTACAATTGATTGACCTGAAGGGGGCTGAACAGTTATTTTGAATGTACATTTTTATACCAAAAGGGGACTGCCCCTAATTGGTTTTTTGTCAATGTGCCTAGCAAAACATTGGTTTTGCTTTCTCTCTTTTCCATTTCCCTCTTATGTCTAACTCTTGTAAGTTAGAAGACTTTTAGAGGCACAAGATGATTATGTAAAATAATCAATTGGAGAGACTAGTCTCCCAAATGATCATCAGGGGGATTGTGAAGATGGAATTAGCGCTCTCCTATTTATTCTTTAGACTTTAGCCACCAGGAAGGTATACACCCCACGCCACTTGGGATTAAGTGGCTAAGGGGGAGGTCTGTGGCCCACTATGTGCTAGTGAGTAACAAATCAAAAACAACTGGCTGCCCCCTAGGCAGTCCGAAGCAGGGTGAAAGCTGCCATTTGTCCATGTAGAACTGCGCCAGGAAGTGGCACGAGGAACTGTCTTTTAAATATGATGGTAACTTCCTGTGAGGGGGATTTTTGCTCTTTGAACTGGGCCTTGGAGGAGCTCGGGTTTGACATTCAGAGCAGGCCCGGAGTATCTCTCTCTCTGTCTCTGTCTCTGTCTCTGTCTCTGTCTCTCTCTCTCCCTCACACACACACACTTTCACTCTTCCTATTTGTAAATAAACTACCATAAAAATCATTCTGACTTTGAGTCAAACTTTCTTTCATTTCAGTCCAACCCTTTACAATGAATATTCCCAATTATGGGAGCCTTTTCTCCCTCATCTTAAGTTACTTCCCATTTTTCTCCTGTTCTAGCAAGCCTTAGAAAGGCCAGGCCTAGAATATGGGAATGGTGAAGGCAGATGGAAGCTTTTAGCCATTGTGAATGAGGTAGCAAGTTCAGAGAGGTCCTTTTTCCTAAAAGGAGGAAGAATTTAGGTCAGAAGAATGCCAAAAGGGGGGAAGCGATACATAGAAATAGCCAATTCTAAGTAATATTTTTAAGAAACAAGGTTCAGCTAGAACACTGAATTACTTCTCAGGGCCAGGAAGGTTTATACATTTTGAAGCCTGGAGGCAGGAAACAATGAGATAAGAAGGAAACCTTTGTGACTAGGAAGGCTAAGGAAACCACCTCTAGATGGACCAGGTCTAAGTTCAATGGTAAATGAGCCCTCATTGCCAATGAATAGATACTCGGGAAATTGAAAAGTGTGCCCAAAAGGAATCTAGTAAGGCACGAACTCAATAAAATCACGAGATACAGTGATGCTGCCACAACAAAAGAATTATTTTCACAATAATTTTTATCTACAGACTTTTTGCATTGGCTGACTCAGTTGCAACATGATTTCCTTCAAAGTAATAGTTTAAAGGAGTAAAGGTTTAAGCTATGTAAGCATGATTATAGTTAAGTAGTTCAAGGTGAATGAAGACAGTTTTGAAAATCCTGAGCATCTCAGCCTCCCCGGAGAGGGGGTGTGGGAGAGGTTTACTATTAAGGAAAGTTAGAAGCATTTTGAATCTTGAGAATTTTTGGAGTTAATTTTTTTTTAAACCCTTAACTTCTGTGTATTGGCTCCTAGGTGGAAGAGGGGTAAGGGTGGGCCATGGGGGTCAAGTGACTTGCCCAGGATCCCACAGCTGGGAAGTGTCTGAGGCCGGATTTGAACCCAAGACCTCCCGTCTCTAGGCCTGGCTCTGGAGTTAATTTTAATTTTGAGGCTTTTAAAATTTGACTTTTAACATTGTTTTGAAGTTGACATTGTCATGCAGGTTTTTTGTACCATCTTGGGATTTTTGTAATAGAATATTTAATTCGGATTTACTTGGTATTAGATGACGGTTTAATTTTTGGCCACAGAACAAGGGGGAAGGGCCGTTTGGGGATCTACAAGCCCTGAATACGCTGTGATGTGGATTTTCTTCTTGCCTGTATATTTCTATAGTTTGTGGGGTTGCTTTTCATATGATTATTTTGGTAGAGTGAGGCAATCTTTCTGATTAAGCGGGGAGATTACATAATTCTATAATTGATGTAGAATGGACATAAATAGAATTAACAATAAGGGACTGAAGACTAACATTAGCCAAGTGAATAACCTTTCTAGTGAGTAAGTATATTGGGAGTGGATCAAGTCCTGTTAGAGAATGTGTGGCTAGATTTCTCTGCAAGAAGGAGGGATCAGCAGGAGAAAGGAGGAGGAAGCCATTTCCTCAGGACCCACCCTTGGGACCCACCGGATTCAAGAGACCAAAGCCTTGGGGGAGATCGGGGTGACGGTGTGCTGCCGGATTTTGCCAGGGGTAGACCACCTACCTCTCTTTGGCACAAGTGTCAATGCGCCGGTATTTGGGGTGGGCCCCCAAGTGCCAAGTGCTCATACCTGCTCCCCAAGGCCTTCCCACCACTAGTGACAGCGTCCAACCCATCACCCACTTGTCCCTTTGTTTGGTCAGCCACGTCCAGTCCTGACCAAAAGGGAAAGGCGTCTACCTCGAAGCCCCCAAACTTGTAGCCTAGAAACACTTAATGCCTCCCTGGTTACTTAGCTGGAAGGTGAAAGCCCCAGGTTGAACCTGGTCACCACTGAATCCCTCCCTGAGGGAAAGTCCACCTTCACTAGTCTCAGACTAACAATAGACCTTGAAGGAGTTTAAGTGGGGAAAGCTAATCCCAGCAGGTGTTAACTATCTCTTTTGTCCCAGAGCTTTCTCCCCTCAGGCCAGAGTCCTTTA
>NC_058136.1:71181942-71199768 GCF_016433145.1 Gracilinanus agilis | reverse complement strand
CTCCCACTGTCTCTCTTTCTCTCTCCCTTTCTCCCTCTCTTCCTCCTTTCCTCTGTCTCTCTATCTGCCGGTCCCTCTCCCCCCACCCCGTCTCTCTGTCTCTGTATGTCAGTCTGTCTGTCTCTGTCTCTCTGAGTCTCTTTGTTTTTTTTTCTCTCTCTCTCTCTCTCTCCCCCTCCCTCCATCTCTATCTCTTCCTGTGTTTGGGCCTCCATCTCTGCCTATTCCTTTCCTTTTCTCCTGTCCCTCTTTTCCTGTCTCAGCTGTCCCTGGGCTCTCCAGTTCTCTCAGTCATTCAACAAGCAAGCACCTACTCTGCGGCAGAGGCAGGGTACAGAGCCGAGTAGGGCCACTTCCTGCCCTCCAAAGCTCTGCCATTTGTAATGTTGCCTGAGCTGGCGCCAGCCCACTTTGGTGACTCTCTTCCCTCCCAACGGCCCTTCCTTCTGTCCATTCTCTGGGATCCCGGGATCCTGGCCTCCCTGCTGCAACTCTTACAAGACACTCCATCTCCTGACTCCAGGCGTTTTCCCTGGCTGTGCCCCATGCTTGGGCTTCTGTCCCCCATCTCCACCTCCCAGCTTCCTCCAGCCTTCTCTCTCGGTACCCTCCTGCGCTGCCCCACCCCCATCCCAAGCAGCCCATGTTGACAGCCCCCTCACTGGGTAGAGATGTGGTAGAGGGTTGGGTCCAGGCGACAAGGCTGTCCTGCCACGGTCACGGCATCGGCCACATCCTCCAATCGGCTGCCTAGGTTGGAGCCCAGGATGGTGAGGGCCACTCCGCCCTCCGGGGGGCCAGTCTGAGGCTTGATCTGTAAGGACAGGTGAGGACAAGTGAACTCCAGGATGCCTCAAAGGGCCGGCTCCATCAGCCTCGGGGCCTGAGCTGGCTGGCATGCCCCAAGGGTTCTAGAGGATCTCTTCTTCCCTCCCCAGAGGAGGAACCCGAGCCCCAGGGAGGCTGAGCTGGGCTGCAAAGCCAGGGCCTTTCCCTGGGGCCAGCTGGGGTGGAAGGGGTTGAGATTGTGGGGGTAAAGGCTTTGTGGGAGTGAGGTGGGGCAGTGCTGCTAAGCTGCCAGTGGGATGGGCAGGGAGGGCAGGCCCTTCCTGGAGGGGGCTGGGCTAACGATGGGGGGGAGAGGGGAGGGGGGCTGGTCTTCCGGTGAGCCTCACTGGCTGGGGCTGGGCTCAGGGTTCGGAACTCTGACAGACTTTGGGGCTGCCTTACCAAGTGGATGCTGGGCAAAGGACAGAGTGACTCCACAGCTTCTGGCGGGCACAGGGGCCTGTAGCTACAGGTGGGCCTGCCCTGGCCACACCACACACAGCTCAGGTTCTTGTCGGCTGCCTGGCAGTGGCTGCAGTCTTCATGACCCACGGTGCAGTCATAGAGGGTCACTGAGGACAGGAAGAGGGAGGCAGCTTGGCACCTCGCGCCAGAGCCCCTTGTCCGTGGGCACCCCTTTAACCTCTAGCCCCCGTGACTGCCTCCGGCCCCCTCTCCCTGGGGCCCCACGGCTCACCGTTTATGTTGCCAGCATTATCCACCCTGTGAGTGTTGCCCCTGGTGACGTAGATGGGCACCTGGAGCTCCTTCCGAGGGGGAGAGGGCCGGAACTGCAGGGGCAACCACGGTGAGGGGCAGTGAGGATGAGGAGAGAAGGACTGGGGCGGGCCTTTGGGGGATGGGAAAAGGGGAAGGAGGCCGGAGAGGGCATATATACCTGCTGAGCCTGGCACCGGATGAGCTGGGTATCGTCGTGTCCCTCTTCCAGGGACGCCTGGAGCCCCAGAAGGGCTCCCGGCAGCTCCAGCCAGCAGTGATAGGAGGCTGCTTTGCTCTGGGGGAGAAGAAACAAGGCCCCAGTGACTCGGGCACGGTCTTCCCTCCCTTCTCTGCTTCGCTGTCATTGGCCCCTTGCCCCCACCCTACTCTCCTCGCCTGTACCTGGTAGTGGTGTAGGTTCCGAACCCGCAGGGCCAGCCTGGTCTCCCAGCCCACAGGAACGAGGTGGGATGTGGCCAGACCTTCCACATGGGGGCAGAAATCAGGGCCCTTCGTCAGGACGTCCGCCTGGGGAAACGGGCACCCTCAGTGGCGGGGGCGGGGAAAGGGGCAAGAGAAGCCCGGAGCACGCGGTCGGCACCCACGGGAGCGGGTGAGACGGAGCTCCAGACAACCACCGAGGCAGGGAGAGGGAGCGACAAAGCCCCGCCTGGCTTGCTCTCACCCTCTGGAGGAACTTACTTCTTGGGAGTGGTAGACTGTCCTCTCCCCGTCTGGGCAGCCGTCCCCGTACACGCAGGAGGCGCTTTGGGGGCACCAGTGGCATCGCCAGGGGCTCCTCACGCAGGCGCTGCACCTGGGCGCGGGAGGACACTCAGCCCGGACCTCTCCCCTTACGGCCCCCCTCCCTCCCCTCCCCTGGGTGACAGGAGGCAACAGGAGTCCTGATGGCAGGGGCAGGGGGGACTCACGGAGCGGCTACGTCCAAGGCCCCGGTAGCCTGGCAGTCATAGAAGGAGAAATTGGTGACGGCCACCGAGATGTCCTCGAACATCAGGGCCAGAGGCACGGTGACGTGATCTGGGGAAGGGAGCCCGGTGAGGGCTGGCCCGGGCTCAGGGCCCGCTCCGCCGCCCGCCCCGGGCGCCCGCCCCCTCTCACCTGTGCCCTCGCCGCTGGGGGGCAGCTGCTCCTGGGGGGGGGACTCACACACCACCTGGCTGGCGTCCACGTGAGCCAGCGTCTCGTAGTTGGCGAAGGCGCAGTGGAAGTACTTATCGGGAGCCAAGACTGGCAGCCTTGGCACCACCATGGTGACCTGAGGGCAGAGGACACGCCGGCCGTGAGAGTGAGAGCGAGCCCTCCGCGCGGCCTCGCCCCTCCCCCCCCGCCCCCCCGCGGCGCCTCAGTTTACCTGGCCCTGCTCCTGGCGGGGCTGCTGGCTAGGCACCAGGCTCTGGATAGCCAAGCAGAGGCTGCCCTCGGGGGGCCCGTAGCTCCACAGCCACTGATGGCTCTGCTCGAAGCCGGCGCACTGCTCCTTCCTCACACACCTGCGGGCACACACAGGATGGGGGCGGGGCAGAGCGCGACTCTTCCCTCCGCCATGGCCCCGCCCTTCCGCACCAAGAGCTGAGAATTCTGGGGGCACGGAGAGACCCTACGGGAATACGGGCCGGGCCCTGCCCCGTGAGCTCAGCTAGGGCTTTCTTCCCTCACTGCTCAGTCATTTTCCAGTCGGGTCTGACTGTGGACGGCCCCCTTGGGGGGATTTCCTGGAAAAGATATTGGGATCGTTTGGGGCTTCCCAGCCCAGCTCACTGGGGAACCAAGGCAGACCGTTAAGTGACCTGCCCAGGGTCACACAGCTTCCTAGGAAGTGGCTGAGGCCACGTTTCAACCCAGGACTTCATGCTTCCAAGCCTGGTTTTCTCTCCACTGAGTCACCCAGCTACCCTTGCCTAGTCTGTCTTAGAATCAATACTGTAGCTTGATTCTAAGGCAGAAGAGCAGGAAGGGCTAGGCACAGGGGTTAAGTGACTTGCCCAGGGTCATCCAGCTAGGGAGTGTCTAAGGCTAGATTTGAACCCAGGACCTCCCATCTCTAGGCCTGGTTCTCAATCCACTGAGACACCTAGCTACCCTCGCCCAGGTCTTTTTTTTTTTTTTTTTTTTTTAACCCTTTACCTTTCATCTTAGAATCAATACTATGTATTGCTTCTAGGGCAGAAGAGTGGTAAGGGCTAGATAATGGAGGTGAAGTGACCTACCCAGGGTCACCCAGCTAGGAAGTAGTGTCTGAGGCCAGATTTGAGCCCAGAACCTCCCGTCTTGAGGCCTGGTTCTCTAGCCACTGAGCCTAGATCTTAAAGAGGCTTCTCTGGGCCCTCACACCATATGGACAGCACCCCGCAGGGCCCCCTAATATTGGGCAGAGTTCAAGACCAAAGAAACTGTGCCCCTCTGTCTAGTTAGGGAGCCAGGCCTCGGAGCCCAGGTGGTGGCTATGACAGGGAGGTCTGTAGAGACCGAGGGAGAGAGCTGCCTTGGGGAGAAGGAGGTGGTGGCAGCACCTGAGACCAGCCTTCGAAGATGGATCACCTTGGGACGGGCAAGGAGAACAGGGAGTACCAAGGGGCTGAACTGCCGCTGTGGCTGGAGCTTGGGGGCAAAAACAGGCCCAGAACAGCTTGGAAAGGCGGCTCTGAGGGCCAAGTGGAGGAATGCTTCTGCTAGAAGCCCTTCCTACACCCCTAGAGAGAGGGTTGGGTGCCCAGGGCAGGATCAGGACATCTGGGCCCTCAGTTTCCCCAAGGAATACTTGGCCCTGATGTGAAAGGGGGTGGAGGGAGGCTGGTGCAGAGAGCAAGCAGCTGGAGACCTTTGCTGAGCCGTGTCAAGGACACGCTGGAATGGGGAGAGGCTGGAGGCAGGGGACAGAGTTCGAGAGCCTAGGCGGGCAGTGATGAGGTCCTGTCAGGGTGGGGAGGAGGGCCCAGTCAAGCCTGGGTGATGAAGTTAGAAAGAGGAGCAGGTTTGGGAGGGCAAGAACATGAGAAGCCACTCGAGAGCGGTCACGTGTGTTTGCAGAGCGCTTATGGTAACAGGGAAACTCCCTGTGTTCCTCCCAGAGGTCCTCCGTAAACAAGGCACTCCGCCTCCGTCCAATGCCGTTAGGGGCATCCTGTACTAAGCCGAGCCTAAATTTAAAAGGACAAACATAGGGGGCAGCTGGGTAGCTCAGTGGATGGAGAGCCAGGCCTAGAGACGGGAGGTCCTGGGTTCAAATCCGGCCTCAGACACTTCCCAGCCGTGTCACCCTGGACAAGTCACTTGACCCCCATGACCCACCCTTACTACCACTCTTCTGCCTTGGAGCCAATACACAGAAGTTAAAGGTTTAAAAAAAAAAGGACCAACATAAACCTCGGCTGTGTACTGTCTACCTAAACTGCAACAGCCTTCGCAGGAGGTGGTGGTACCAGGCCTTCTGGCACCAGGACCATTGGTCTCACCTTGGCAGGGTGCTGGGAGAGGCTCTGACCCCAGCCTCCCAAGCCTCTGGTGCCCCACTCACCTGCCCTGAAGGACACACCAGCCACAGAAGGGGTCCTGGGCTTGGAGACAGCTGGGGCAGTCAGTGAAATTTTGGCAGGAGGAGATGGGCACCTTGGTCACCTGTGAAGAAGGAGCCCTGGTTCAGCGGGAGGAGATTAGGGAGACTCTGACACCTCGTCTTCCTCACTGCCTCCCCCCGCATCCTCCCACCCCGCCTCACTTGAGAAGATGTCATGACGTAGAGATGACTCCCATTTCTGTCCAGGAGCAAATCAGGGTTCACGGCAGTCCCTGGGGGGCCCACTGGGAGGGAGCTATACAGCTGCCCTGTGGAGCCATTGAGGAACACCTGGGGGAGACGAGACCAGAGTGCTCAGAAGAGTGAGGCGCTGGAGAGACACGTGGGGGAAGAGTGAAACGAGTGCCCTTTCTGAACAGAGCAGTGACGCCCAGCTGCATGCTGGGACGAAGAGCTTTGGGGTGGCCCTGAGGGTGCTCTCCATTACTCCAAAGACTAGTGATGCCCAGAAAAGTGTCACAGAAATACAGGGGGTGATGGTAGAAGAGCCCTGGAGGCTATCTGCCATGGCTGGCAGCAGCAGCAACGACGACAACGTCGGCAACAATGTCAGGGGGTGGGCGGGAGGGGGGCATCATCAAGTCGGGGCAGGATGAATCTTCGAAGGGCATTTTTAGCGGCAGCAAAGAGATGAAAACAAGGCCGATGGCCATCCAATGGCAAATGGTGGCACATATGAACGGAAGGGAATGTGAACAGTTCAGAGCAACGGTCGGCAACCTTTTTGGCCATGAGAGCCATAAACGCCTGTGGAAGGAGGAGGATGGAGGCGGAAGGCGCTGGAATATGGGGCAGGGGCTGAAGGACCCCCTGGGGCACATCCTGGGCTGGTCGGGAGGTGGAGCCAGATATGGCTCGAGAGCCATACGTTGCCGACCCCTGGTTCAGAGGAAAGATACAAGAGAAACAGAAGAAGACTTGTAGGAACTGAGGCAGGACGAAAAAAAAGCAGAACCAGGAAAGTAATCTACTCGGTAACTAAAGCAATACAACTAGGAAGAACCCAAGATGCAAAAACGAATGCTTTGTCATTACAAGGGAGAAGAGGTGGCAGATCACTGCATATAGTGTCAGGGGTGGCCACTATTGTGATTAGTTTTATGGAACTATATTTTTTCCTCTTAAAAAATCAATTTAAAGAGCACCTTTGTCTTAGAATTAATGAAAGGCTAGGGAAACAGGGGTGAAGTGACTTGCCCAGGGTCATATGACTAGGAAGTGTCTGGGGCCAGATTTGAACACAGGACATCCCATCTCCAGGCCTTGTTCTCTATCCACTGAGCCGCCTAGTTGCCCTCTTACTCATTCTCTCTTTTTGAAAAATAAACCCTTACCTTCTGTCTTAGAATGAATACTGTGTATTAGTTCTAAGGCAAAAGAGTGGCAAGGACTGGGCAACAGGGGTTAAGTGACTTGCCCAGGGTCCCACAGCTAGGGAATGTCTGGGGCCAAATTTGAACTCAGGACCTCCCATCTCCAGAGCTGGCTCTCAGTCCACTGAGCCACGTAGCTGTTCCTTACTGCTTCTTTTGGAATCACTATTGCATGAGGTGCCTCACTGGAGAGGGGAGAGGGAAGGAATATATTTGGAAATCAAAGGGATGTCAACACAAAAGACTCCCATTTTTAAAGGCTCTTTATCCTTAAGGAAAAGGTGCTTTAGTATTTGAGAGGAAAGTGAGTCTCCCAGCACACCTCAGGAGCCAGCTCCTGGATGAGGCTTTTCCTCCTTGCCCCACTGGTATTTGCACTCTGTGTCTGTGTTCTCCACTACCTGGCACAAAGGCTGGTGGCAGAGTATACCACTTGGTGCAGCACTTAGAGTGCTTGGACTCATTCCTCAAAGGCTGCCATACTCTCACTCCTTCCTACTCTCTTCATTCCGGTGATTTGGAATCCCTGGTTGTTGTACAGATCCCCATTTCCTGTTTCCATTTAAAAACAACTGGTAGCAGGGCACCTAGGTAGTTCAGTGGATAGCACACCAGACCTGCAGATGGGAGGTCCTGGGTTCAAATTTGACCTCAGATACTTCCTAGCTGGGTGACCCTGGTCAAGTCGCTTCACCCCCACTGCCTAGCCTTTACCACTCTTCTGCCTTGGAATCAATATATGGTATTGATTTTAAGAGGTAAGGATTAAAAAAAGAGTCAGGCCCAGAGACGGGAGGTCCTAGATTCAAATCTGGCCTCAGACACTTCCCAGCTGTGTGACCCTGGGCAAGTCACTTGACCCCCATTGCCTAGCCCTTACTGCTCTTCTGCCATGGAACCTGTACACAGTATTGATGCTAAGACGGAAGATAAAGAGTTTAAAAACAAAAAAGAAAGTGTTTTCTCAGTCTTTCAGCAGAAGTTCCCAATGACTTCTTCATTGCCAAATCTCCAGAGAGCTCATTACCTCTTCTCAGTCCTCATCTCCAACTTCAGCTGTGGACACTGCTGCTCCCTCTCTGAGGCCCCCTAGCCAGAGAGGGCTGTCCCTCAGTGCTCTGTCCTAGGTCCTCTTCCCTTCTCCCTCTATCTATTTTGCTCCCATGGTTCACCACTACCTTTCGCTACGCCCATTATTCTCCATTCCACCTTTAACGTCCCCAACTCTCCATTGACCTCCAATCGTGCATCCCCACCTGCCCATCAGACATCTATCTCCAGCTGGATGTCCTGTAGACACATCAAGATCGAAAGGTCCCAAACTGAACTCATCATGTCCCCCTGCCCTCCCGTCTTCCCACTTCCTCTGTCACAGTCATCGTCCCTGGCACCCGGGCGCCATCCTCAAATCCTTGCCCTCTCTCACACCCTCTATCCAACCTATGGTCAAGTCCTCCTGGTTTCCCCTTTGAAAAATCTCACGGATGTGCCCCTTTCTCTTCCCTGGCACAGCCGCCCCTCTGGTGCCAGCCCTCATCAGCTCCATCACTGGGCTATTGCAATAGCTACTGGAGGTCACCTGCCTCCAGGCTCTCCCCATACCAATCCATCCTCCATTCAGCTGTCTGGCGGGCCCTATCAGCCCACTCAGTTGATCAGCTTTGGTGGCTCTAGGATCACACAGAGCATCTTCTGCTGGTATCCCAAGTCCTTCATGGTCCTGCCTTTCCAGTGTTCTACACCTTCCTCCCCTCATTGTCATCTGTGGTCATTTCGCTGTTCTTTGGACAGGATGCGTGCCATTTCCTGACTCCAGACGTTTGCACTGGCTGTCCCTCATCCTTGGAATGCTCTCTCCTTCATCATCTCCTCCTTCCGCCTTCAAGACTCAGCTCAAACACTGCCTTCCGCAGGAGGTCTTTCTCAGTTTTCCTTATTGCTAGTGTCTTCCCTCTGAGATGATCTCCCGCTTGGAAGAGAAATCAGCTTAGGTTTTTGCCTTTCTTTGTACAGTACTGGGAACAGTGACAAATGTTCGTTGAACGGAATTGTGGCAGCTAAATGGTGCCATAGTGGACCGAGCATGAGGCCTGGAGTCAGGAAGACTTTATTAGCTGAGCAAATCACTCAACTGCTACCTCCCTCAATTTCTTCATCTGTAAAATGGGGATAAAAATGGCACCTACCTCTCAGGGTTGTGAAGATCTAAAGAGATCAGATTTGTCAAATGCTCAGAACAGTGCCTGGCACATAGTAGGCCCTTAATAGATGCTTATTTCTTTCCTACACACTTGGGAACTTGCCTTTCTCTTCCAAAGGAAAACCCCGACGGCTGTCAAATATCCCTCAACTCCCGGAACTGAGGGATAGCAAGGAGAAGCCTGGGTCTATGACTAAATTCTGATCGAACACAGGTTCCCAGAAGGCTACACACATACATACACACACACACAACATGGCAGCCCAGAGCTCAGACCCCTGAAGAGCGTCTTCCACAGTGGAGGGCCCAAGAAATGTTTGTTGAACGAATGATCTTCCAACTGGGAGAATGTGATGGATTAGGCCAAGGGCCTCGGAGCCAGGTTTGTTAGTTAATGAGCAGGTCCCACCCCCATTCACTATCTCCAGGTTTTCTTAGGTCCTAAATAAACAAGGTGGGTAGTGGGACAATAGAAAAGGCATCCATCAGCCTTGGAAGTCAAAAGCATCCTCATCTAGCCTTGGCTGGGCTGCTAATGTGCCCTGGGCCCTGTTCTCTAGTCTTAGCCTCAATTTTCCCATCTGGAAAATGGGAGCAATGAACTCTATGACTAGCTAGCTTTGAAGATCCTTTTGGGAAGGAATGTTCTAGCCTCCCACCCCAACCCCCGCCCCTCAGGTTCGCTTCCCATAAGTCCCAGCTGGAGTATCTCACCTTATGGAGCTGGCCCTGAGTGTCTCCCAGGAAGACGATGGTGTGGCCAGCCTCTTCGAGAGCAGCAACCGCGCTGAGGTGGGGGATGCTGGTGAGCAGAGGCTCTGCCTCCAGGGGCTGATGACTGGCGATGGGACTGGGCGTGTGCTCATCCCCACAAGGGTATGAGTCCGGGGAGTCCTAGGGGTAAGGGGTCCAGGGAGAGGTCAGGAGAGCCTTCAGGCCCAAGGCCCCAGGAGCGACTCACGAGATCAGACAGAGAGAGGAACGGAGACAAATGGGCACGAGGGGAGAAAAGGAAACCCAACGAGGCAGAGACCTACACGGAGAGACCCGAGAGACCCAGAAGCCTGGAGAGAGAGAAAAGGGACGGAGCCAAAGAGATGAGGACCCATTCACTGCCTCCCCCCATTCCAGCTGGCTCACTGAGGGCAGGAAGACGCATCGGGACGTGACGCCGTACTCAATGGTGGCCTCCTCCCCAGCTGGGCTGTGTCCTCCCATAGTGTAGCAGAGCCTCCGGGCCCGTTCCATCCGGCCATCGACCTCCTGGAGTGGGAAGGCACATAGTGCGGAGCCTCCCATAGGCCCTGGGGACGCCACTACCAGCAGGGTTCCCCCTCCTTGCCCCGGGGCCAGGTAAGCTGCCTGCACCAGGCTATACCCCTGGCAGATGAGCGGCATCTCTACATAGGAGTAGAGATTGGCGTCATTCAGGCACACGCGGGCAACGTAAGAGCGGTAGTCAGCTTGGGTCCGAGACCCCCGGCGGCGGAAGAGAAAGTAAGCAAACTGGGTGCCCGCAAAGGCCCCCACATAACTGTTGTTGTAGTCAGAGAAGTCTCCCACCACCAGGCGGCCCAGGCCTTCGCTAGAGAAGGCCTGGGGCCCGGCCAGCTGGCGGACGGTCAAGGGGGGCACTCCAGCAGACAGCTTGCCGGCAAGGCCCCGGGCCACATACAGCAGGTCTCTCCCTGGGGTTGACACCACGAGGCCCACGGTGGCCACTCCTGGGGCATTAGCGGCCACGAACTGCCCATCGCCGGGATCCTCCGCTCGGAACACAAGCTGGGCCACATTCCCGAGACTCCTTTTCTCGCACACGCCTTGGCGAACCTGCCCACAGGCCACTAACTCCCGGGCCTGCCCGCTCACCAGCAGCAATTGGTTGGCATTGTCTGTGGGCCGGGCCTGTGGGCACTCGTTCCGGTCCCGGAAGGGCAGACAGTCAGGGCTGTCCCATATGGGGCCTGTGACTGCCTCACCTACTTGCTGCAAGTCAGGTGTCAGCTGGTACAGGTGGTTCACAGCGCCAACATAGAGCATGCCTGTGGCAGCATCCATGGCCAGGTGGTTGAAGGTGGTATTGGGGGCAGAGAAGTGCTGGGCAAGGGCAAGGTGCCAATTCCTCCATGATGGCGATGGCAGCAGCAGCAGGAAGAGGGTTGGCAGCAGGCTGGCCATCTTGGGGACCTATACCAGAAAGCCATGGAGAGTAATCAACGACTAGGCATTTGGAAAGCACCTGGCCCTGTGTGCCAGGCACCGTGCTAAGAGACAAGGAAGATCCCAAGACAGGCAGACGCAGCCTTGTCGAAAGGACCTTGGAGTCTAAGAGGGGGGAGACAGAGACATGAACCAGCCCCACAAGGAGCTAAGCCGATTGGAAGAGTTGGCAGATAAGGTGGGGGGAATGCTAGCTGACAAGTGTGAGGGAGGAAGGGGGAGGCTACAGAGAAGCAGATGGCAGGGGAGGCTGCCCCCAGTTCCTCCTGCTCGGAAAGGCACGGGGAGGGCTCCCTCTCCTGGGAGATCTCCAGTCAAAGACTGGATAGCCACTCGTTATGGAGAGGACTCTTGATGAAGTGGGCAAAGGGAACGTGCTTGTAGATCCCAAACCCTAGACCAGAGTGCTACTCCTTCGGGCTGGAAGGAAGGAGTCCAAGGCACTCTGCTCTCATGCTGGTCTTCCCCGGCCCCGAGACCTTCTTCTCCCTCTAAAATAGAACCAAGGGAGATCCAAGGGGGGCACTGGCCACTCAAATGGTGCCAGGCACAGTCAGCAGGAAGTCGTGCTTCCCACTGCCTGGATGGGCCGTTCCTCACAAAGGGTGATCTTGGAGGAGCTCTTGATTCCTCTCAATGACACTGACACGCACCCCATCGCCCTATCCAGCCCACCTGTTACCCCCATTACAAACACACACACATACCCACACGTCCCAATCACTCTATCTTCAGACACTTTCCCCAACCAGAGGGGGCACCCCAGAGACACCAGGATGCCACCGATGGAGAGCCAGAGGCGGAAGTCCGGTCATTCTGCCCCAGAGCAAAAAAGAGAAACACCAAGCCAGAGAGCCAGCCTTAGAGGATGCAAGCTCCGAGGCCCCCACAAAGGGAGACTTGGCCAAGGCCCCACATCTGGATTATTTAAGTATTCTATTTCTTCTGCTGTTACTCTAGGCAATTTATATTTTTGTAAATATTCATCCATATCACCTAGGTTGCTATATTTATTGCCATATAATTGGGCAAAATAGTTTTTAATGATTGCCTTAATTTCCTCTTCATTAGAGGTGAGGTCTCCCTTTTCATCTTTGATACTGTCAATTTGGTTTTCTTCTTTCCTTTTTTTTTTATTAGATTGACCAGTACTTTGTCTATTTTATCTGCTTTTTCAAAATACCAGCTTCTAGTCTTATTTATTAATTCAATAGTTCTTTTACTTTCGATTTTATTAATTTCTCCTTTGATTTTTAGTATTTCTAATTTAGTTTTCATCTGGGGATTTTTAATTTGTTCATTTTCTAGTTTTTTAAGTTGCATGCCCAATTCATTAACCTCTGCCCTCCCTGATTTGTTAATATATGCACTCAGTGATATAAAATTTCCCCCTTAGAACTGCTTTGGCTGCATCCCATAGGTCTTGGTAAGAAGTCTCATCATTGTCATTGTCTTCAATGAAATTATTCATTGTTTCTATGATTTGTTCTTTCACTAACTTATTTTGGAGAATCATATTATTTAATTCCCAATTAGTTTTTGGTTTGCCTCTCCATGTATTCTTACTAATAACTATTTTTATTGCATTATGATCTGATAAGGTTGCATTTATCATTTCTGCTTTTTTGTATTTGTTTGCCATGTTTCTATGCCCTAGTACATGGTCTATCTTTGTGAATGTTCCATGTGCTGCTGAAAAGAAGGCGTATTCCTTTTTGTCCTTATTTATTTTTCTCCACATAGCTATTAACTCTAATTTTTCTAGGATTTCATTCACCTCTCTTATCTCTTTCTCATTTATTTTTTGGTTTGATTTATCTAGATCCAATAGGGGAAGGTTGAGATCACCCGCTAGTATAGTTTTGCTATCTATTTCGTCCTTGAGCTCCACTAGCTTCTCCTTTAGAAATTTGGATCACATCTGGAAGGGTACAGCTGAGTGGTCCTCCAGTCAGGGACAAAGCAGAGGGTGCTTCCTCCTTCCGTCCAGCCTTGTAGGCTTTTCCTCTTGCCCTCCAATTGATCAAAACTGACTTTGTAAGTACTGGCACCCAGGGCAGACAATTGACACCTAACACCCATGGGATCCTAGGCAGATTGCCCCAGCACTCAGGGTCCCGGGAAAGCCACCAAGAGAAGAAGGTCAAGATGAACCACTGGTGGCCTGAGATCAGTGGAGGCAGCTGCTCTGGACGGGCTGGGCTCAAAACGGCTTTGAGACTTACTTCTATGCGTACATCTCATTTCCCATCAACAAAGTGTATGCTTCTTGAGAGCAAGAATTTTTTCTTGCATGCCCAGAGCCAAGCACATGAAATGAAATGCTTGGTGAATGGGAAGGGGGAGTGGCGGGGGGAGGAGAAAGAGGGGGAGGAAGGGGATAGAGAGAGAAAGAGAGGCAAAGAGACAGATGGGCAGAGACAGACAGAGAAAATAAAAAAGGGCAAAGAGAAGAGAGAAGGGGAAGAGAGGGGTGAGTAGATGAGAGTGGGAGGAGACAGAGATAGACAGATAGAGACAGACAGAGAGAAGGAGCTAGAGGAAGAGAGAGAGAGAGGAGAGATACAGAGAGACATACACAGAGATGGAGGAGAGAGAAACAGAGAGTCAGGCACAGAAAGAAAAAAGGGCAAAGAGAAGAGAGATAGAAGCGAGTAGATGAGAGAGACACACACAGAGACAGAGAGGAGATAGAGAAAGGAGAAAGAGAAGAAAAGAGAGAGACAGACACACAGGCAGACAGTCAGAGAGAGAAGGAGAGATAGAAAGGAGAGAGAAGGAGAGAGACAGGCAGAGATAGGTACAGAAAGAAAAAAGGGCCAAGAGAAGAGAGAGAGGAGTGAGTAGAAGAGAGAGAGGAGAGAGATTTACAAGCAGAGGAGAGAGAGAAAAGGGGAGAGAGACAGAGAGAAAGGAGAGAGAGAGACGGACAGAGATAGAGAGAGAGAGGCGCAGAAAGAAAAAGGGCAAAGAGAAGAGAAAAGGGGAAGAGAGAGGAATGAGTAGATGAGAGAGAGGAGAGAGACACACACAGACACAGAGAGATAGAAACAGGGAGAGACAGAGAGGAGATAGAAAAGGAAAGACAGAGAGAAGAGAGAAAGGAGAGAGAGAGAGGAGAGAGACAGAGACACACAGGCAGACAGACAGAGAGAGAAGGAGAGAGAGAAAGAAGAGAGAGAGAGAGAGAAACGGAAAAGAGCAAGAAAAGAGGAGCAGAAAGACATGCAGGAGGAAGACAGAGAGAAGAAAGACAAGGCAAAGAGAGGAGTGAGAAGGGAAGAGAGGAAGACAAAAGGCGACGTGTGATGCAATGAATGGAATCCTAAGAAGAAAGGGAGCAAATGTCTACATGCTGGTCAATATGCTCTAAACTTTACAAATATTATCTATCTTGTCTGATTTTCCCAACAATTCTGGGCTGGAGGGATTATATACAATAGAGGAAATTGAGGCAAACAGGGTGAAGTGATTTGCCCAGGATCACACAACTAGTAGGTGTCTGAAGCCAGACTTGATAAGTTCATTGATAAGATCTTCCTGGCTCCAGGTTCCCCCAGCATTCTATCCACTGGACTACCCGGTTGCCCTAAAGCAACTTGGGTTTGAACCATACTTCAGAACCTTAGGAGTTGGCACTTCATCCCTCTGGAGGCCTCTAGGGTCCCTTCCAGCCTTGGGATCCCAGGGAGAGACAAGAACAGGGACTCTAAGACATCTGGACAGATTCTGACGCAGACACACAGGAGAAGCTTTAGGTAGTCCCTTGCCTGGTGGACTGGGCCCTGGCAGAGCTAAGATGGCCAGCCTTGGCCCCAGAGTTCTGCAGGGAGGACCATGGTTGTGCCAACCCTTCTGGGAGGGTCACGTTATCATTTATCAGTGGCGGGTGACGGACCAGGATCGCTTAGCCTTGTCTGGGATGGGAGGGATGGGAAAGAGAGGGCAGAGATGCAGAGATGCTGAGACCCCAAGAGACAGAAAGCCAGAGGAGTCCAAGGCGCCCAAGGCCAAGAGGGAGAACTGGGGAAAGCATCGGAGCCAGAGAGCCATTCAGACACGAAGGCAAGGAACAGCAGGGCTGTGGGGCTAGTGTAGGGAGCCAAGAGCCAGTGCAGACGCCCAGGCCCAGCAGGCCAGGCAGGCTGGGGCAAGGAGCTCAGGCACCAGCTTAGAGACAGTGACACGCACACACGGGCAGGCGGGCAGGCATGTGGAGGCGTGTCGAACCCCGGGACTTGTGTCCCTCTTCCCAGAGGCTCAGCACACCCCCTCACACTGTCTGCTCCCAGTGTACAGGAGCCCTCCTGCCCCAGATGCATGCAGATTGCTCCCCGCCACACACACAAATGCACAGACCCTTCCCTGTTAGCATGCACACGCCTCTAGAGCGGCCCTCTATCCCTGAAACACAGACCTAGATCCAAGCGTGTCTATGACACATGAACACAGGCACGTATGTCCCCCCTGCCCCCCCACTGACTTTTGCCCCTCTGTACCTCCCCAAACACACAAATTCACAGATCCACATGCTACCTGCACTCATGCATTCTCTGTCTGTGTCTCTGTCTGTGTCTCTCTTTCACACACACACACACACACACACACTCTCTCTCTCTCTCTCTCTCTCTCTTTGGGCCGGGGTCAGAGCTCTCCCCACAGTGGAGGCGGAGGGACCTGGCTCTCCACAAAGACATGGCTCCCATCTAGCTTCTTCTCCTTTCCTCCAGGATCCCCTTATCTCTAGAGGCCAGAGACAGGAAGGCCCAGTGGTAAAGGGCTGGAAGTGTGGCTGGGGCCGCACAGGGGATGGGGGGTGGGGCCCCCACTCTGGAGAATGGATTTCCTTCAGTCCCTGGGGCCATGGGGCTAACCCTGTTGTCAACTTCCATCAAGGCTTATACATACGTGTGCGGACATGTCCAGGACACGTGCAAATAATATGGCAGTGGCAGGCCTGGGCCCCGGAGCTGGACTGGGGGAGGTGAGACCCTCTTTTTCCCTGGGGAGGGCTCGCTCTTCTCTCCTCCCAACGGCTGGCCCAGCTGGCTTCGGGTAAAGCAGGTGAGAGGTGGGGCGGAGAAGAGAACAATGCCCACGATGATGGGAAGCCAGGCCAGGGTCCGGGGGTGGGTAGGGATGGGGGGGGGGAAAGGTGTGTCTCAGTCACTTACCAGGAATATGGAGGCAGAGGGGGGGACCTCCTCCACTCAGCTGCCCCAGGGCACTGCCGCNGGGGGGGGGAAAGGTGTGTCTCAGTCACTTACCAGGAATATGGAGGCAGAGGGGGGGACCTCCTCCACTCAGCTGCCCCAGGGCACTGCCGCCTGGTACACTGTGGATATGGTGGGCATTGTCCTGAAAGGGGGTGAGAGGGGGGATGCTTGAGCCCTTGTCCACTCAGGCCCATCTGGGGGAGGGCCAGCGGGGTCCACCCTGAGCACAGCTGGCAGTTTCGTCAATAGCGGCTTATGATGGTAATTTTCTCCCCTCGTCCCCAACAATGTCCCCTCTGTTTCCCTAACCCCACCCAGGGGGGTAGCCAACCCTCCCCTCCCAGGATTCTATCCTAAGGCTCCTTGACCACACTTCCTGGGAGTCGAGAGAGCTTTTCTGCCACTCCAAGGACCCTTGTCAGTCACAGAGATGCCCTCCTGGCATAGGTGGGGCAAAGGGACCAGAAATGCCAACCCACCAATCTGAGCCTTCTCCCTTACGATACGAGAACAGAGGAAAAGATGCCCACGTAGGGCCTCAAGGCTAGCCTGGCATCCGGTAAGCTGACCCGACCCTTTTGGGGTACGGAAAGGGAAGCTCTGCAGAAAGGCTGGCCACCCCTTTGTCCCCTGTGTCTCCCGGGGTCACTCCTAGCCTCAGTTTAGCTAGAAAGAAGGGGGTGGGTGGGAATGTTTGGCCTGGAGCTGGAATGGGAAGAGAGAGTGGACAGTGCCCCAGGAATGGGATGGGTGGCCCTGGCACGTGCCCACCCCAGTCTCTGTGCCCTCCCCAGCTCCTCCTCTCCCCCTCGAAATGAATTGCCAGCCTTAGGGGTTCAATGCCTGCCTTTGTCTAGCAAGAGGGAGGGGGCAGGGGGCTGGAGACAGAGCCCTTGCTGATAAAAGGCAACACAGTACCCGAGACCTTCCCCCCACCCCCAGTGAGTGACTGTCTCCCCTGTGGCATGCCCCCCTCACCCCCACGTTAACCCTGAGCTCACCAGCTCGGTCTAGCCCCCACATTTCCCTCTCCCACAGGGTGACCCTTTTGCCTACAGCGGGGTGGCCCACCTCATGGCAGCTGTGCCAGGCACGGGAAAGAAATGGTGAGCAGTGCCAACCCCAGCTGGAAGATGCCTAGGAGAGGGAATAGGGGCTGATGGGAGGGGAGGAGAGCCCCTTCTTCACCTGGTACGGGAAGGGTGGGGCCCCCAGAGATGGCACCTCAACACATTTCATTGCAACCACCTTCATGGCCTCAGGTATGGAAAACATCGTCACGAGACCCCACCCCCTTCCTGGCCACCCACTCGAGGGAAAAAAAAAAGTAATCCTCGGAGATTAAGGATCTTCTGGAAAATCCTATTCCCTGTTGGCCTTGGCCACCCCGGGCAAGTTCTGCCGCCCCGCGTGTTGGGCACAGGCCTACGTGGGTGGGTGTGACTGCGTGGGGCAGCGGATGCCCTCCTCTGGCAGAGCTGGCTTCTTTCTGCCTCTCTGCCGTCCACCCCCCTCGTACAATGGTTCGGAGGAGAAAGGCGCAAGTGTCCTGTAGGACTGCCCAGTGGGGGCAGTCCCGAATGGGAACAGCGCGGGGGGAGGTGTTCGGATGGTAGGGGGATTTCCACTTGCTGGTGCCTAGCAGCAGCAGCGGAGAGGGGGAGGAAGGGG
>NC_058136.1:71140462-71181442 GCF_016433145.1 Gracilinanus agilis | reverse complement strand
ATATATATATATATTTAAAGCCCTAACCTTCTGTTTTAGAATCTATACTGAATATTGGTTCTAAGGGAGAAGAGTAGCAAGGGCTAGGTGATTGGGGTTAAGTGACTTGTCCAGGGCCAGATTTGAACCCAGAATCTCTCGTCTCTAGGCCAGGCTCTATTTCCTGAGCCACCTAGCTACCTCAAGATAGGTTATTTTTCAGAGGTCAAAGCTAGGAAAGAGTAGATAGAATTCACAGGGAGATGGATTTCAGTTTGGAACTTCCTAATAGTCACTTAAAAAAAAATAGAGGAGGCAGCTAGGTGGCTCTGTGGGTTGAGAGCCAGGCCTAGAGACAGGAGGTCCTGGGTTCAAATGTGGTCTCAGACACTTCCTAGCTATGGGACCTTGGTCAAGTCACTTACCCCCATTGCCCAGCCCTTACTTCTCTTCTGCCTTGGAACCGATGTACAGTATTGATTCTAAAACAGAAGGGAAGGGTTATTTTTTTGAGAGAGAGAGTGAGAGACGGGAGGAGAGAGAGATGTGTAGTGAAGTACCAAGTTTGCTGTGACTGAAGAAATCAGAGTTGAGGCTCTTCGGTAACCACTTGGATGATCTGGAAGGTCCTTTCCTGCCCTGCATTTCTGAAGAGCTGAAAGTAGTCTGGCCTATCATAATCTTTACTGGTCTAGTCAGCAGGGCCATATGCATTAATAGTTATTCCTGGTCTCATACCTGCCATCCCAGAATTCCAAGCTCAGCAGAGGGATCATCTTTCCTTTTCTTCATTTCCTCTTCCTTGTGTTTTTGAAGAAATGAGGAAAATGAAATGAAGAAAATGAGAAAAAAAGGAATGAAGAAAAGAGAGATCCAAAACTTAGTGCCTCTAGTGTAGCTCTGGTGAACCCAGTAGTTCTCAATCTGGCCCTAATAATCCCATTGTCTAACTGGGAGAAAATGATGAGAAATCCTTTCCTCAGTCATTTCATCTTTTTTTTTTTTTTTAAACCCTTATCTTCCATCTTAGAATTGCTATTGTGTATTGTTTCCAAAGCAGAAGAACTACAAGGGATAGGCAGTGGTGGGTGAGTGACTTGCCCCAGGTCATATTGCTAGGAGTATCCAAGGCCACATTTGAACCCGGGACCTCCTATCTCTAGGCCCGGCACCCCCCAAAAGTCATTTCATTTTTTGCTGGTTCCATAACCCCCAAGGGAGGAGTCGGGTCATTTTTATTGAAAGCCTTAGATAAGCTCTAGCCTGGAAGTGAGGGGCCTTATGCTTCTAGCCACCTGAGTAAGAAATATCTTTTAGAACCTAGGGGGCTGCTGGTGTAGAATATACAGACTTTGCCTCCAGTTAGTTTAAAATAATTGACCACATGTCCATAATGCTTTTCTTAGAGCGAGGAGAGCAGTGCAGATTGTCCCCATTTTACAGATGGAGAAATTTGGTTGAGGGGAGGTGATTTATTCAAATCCTGGTGTTGCTATTTACAGGCTTCACTTCATCTAAGCTCAGAGTTTTGAACTCGAAAATCCAATTCAGTGCTCTTTTAAGCACATTGTATGGGCAGTGGAAGAAATTCAAGGCTTTGGCTACTGTGGGGCATATGTGTCTGTGGGGGTGTGGCAGAGTCAGAACCGAGGCTCCTTTTGGCCCAGGGACAGACTGCCAGCCCTGCAGCTATTTCTTCCCCCACCCCTTGCCCAGCCACTCTGGCTTCTGTCGCACTCATCATGCCACTCATTTAGCACTATGTGTAAAATCTTGGAGTTGGAAGGGCCCTTTGAGAGCCTTCAGCATGACCTACTCCACAGGGGAACCCTCTGCAGCATCCCGACAGGTGCTTCTCTTGCTTCTGCATTAACACTTCTAATGACAGCAAGCTTACGGTGATGATGGCAGCTGAGAAAGCAGCTTTCCAGATTTGCTGGATGTAAATTGAGGAAGCCTATCTCTCAGCTTTGCTGATGTTGAGCCCTTGGGGGGTGCCACCTGATGATAAGGCCATTTAGTCTACTCTTTTGTCTTTAACACAGGAGACAACTATATTGAAATGCAGTTATCAAAACTCCTGCCTTTCCTCTTATAGTCAGTACTGTGAGGGGCAGCTAGGGGACTCAGTAGATTGAGAACCAGGCCTAGAAACGGTACTGATTTTTTTTTTTTTAAAACCCTGGCCTTCTGTCTTAGAATCAATACTGAGTATCAGTTCCAAGGCAGAAGAGCAGTAAGGACTAGGCAATGGAGGTTAAGTGACTTGCCCAGGGTCAAATGGCTAGAAAGTGTCTGAGCCCTGATTTGAAAGCAGGACCTAGGCTTGCCTCTCAATCCCCCTTATTGAGTTCATGGACCCCAGATGTTAAAAGTTTGCCATTTCCCACTGGCTAAAGTGCAGATCCTGTGGCCCCAAGTTGTCAAAGCTACGGCACGTGTACATTTTTGTATGCCCCACCCTTCTGTCTAGGGACCCAGAGCAAGCACTTTTCCCCTTAAGCTCTCCCAAATCCCAGTAATCTGGGGCTCACCGAGAGCTTGAATTTGCCCTCTGGGCACTCAAACTGGGAAAAGGTTCGCCAGTCCTGTCCTATGGCATTCAAAGCCTTTACAACCTCGTTTTTCATCATCTTTGACTTTTTCCCTTGGATGCTACAAGCTCTAGTCAATTGGACCCTTCCCCATTGCTGTGGATTTACTCCTTTCTCCCCAGTCTGGGCCTATGGTTATCCTTCAAGCTTCAGCTCAGATGCACCTCTTCCAGGAAGCCCTTTTTGATGAGCACAGCCATAGGAGAAACCACTCTTTTCCACCTTGGCCCCACAGATCTGGTGGGAGATTTTGTCATCCATCTTGGTCAGACTGCCCTTTTGGCGCTCTTTAGTACTAATTAGTCTTGTAGTACTGTTGGAAAAGGGAATGAAGGTTAGTTTGGCCCTCTGGAATTATGTTGGCTCCTTGTGATCGGTAATATCTTTTCCCAAGTGTCTTGACACCATCCATTTAATTATACTAGAATCCTGCCTGGAATCGAAATTAAGCACAACTGTTGATAGCTTCCAAAATGTATTTCTTTGTCCCCCACCCCCAGCATGTGTTCATCTTCTGTCACCTCCCCAGTTTTATAAAGATTAGGCAGCAGGGTGGGCAGCTCGGTGGCTCAGTGGATAGAGAGCCAGGCCTGGAGATGAGAGGTGAGTCTCTTAACCCCCATGGCCTAGCCCTGACCACTCTTCTGCCTTGGGACCAATACACACTGTTGATTCTAAGACAGAAGGTGAAGGTTTAAAAAAAAAAAAAGATTAGGCACCCAGCACCCCACCAATGATTTCAGTTTTTCCAGAAGCCTGACAATAAGTATGTTGCAATATGTTGCAGCTTCTCCAGCATCACTTCTGCTAAGAAGCTATCGGACCCTCCCTTACTTAGTCTGGCACAAGGAGACTACCAACCCTGGTTTAGAGTAGAATGCTGCTAAGAACCTCTTAGAGCAACTGAGGATTTTCAGCCCCCAGAAAACTGGATTTTAAATTGGCAACACTTTCTAGACTCTTGAGTCCAGGTCGGGCTTATGGCCAAGAAAACCCCAGCCTGGGGTAGATGTTGATGGCATGGGGCTGTAAGTTAGAGAGAGAGAGAGAGAGAGAGAGTGTGTGTGTGTGTGTGTGTGTGTGTGTGTGTGTGTGTGTTCCACAAAGCTTAGCCCAGCCCTTTTCTTTGTCTTTGGGCTTCCCTACTTTTGAATCACTTCCCCCTTCCAGGTATCCAGGTAGGTAATTTTTCTACTTCGACTGTGGGCCTTTGTTCAGTGCCAGTTAGCTTTCATAGCTGTCCCTGTTTTCTGCCTGACCTAGAGAAGAATCTATAAATGGCCCAGATGTGTTGCCCTAACTGGGCTAAAAATGGTGCCGTCATCCCTCCATGAAGCTGCCAAGGACTCTCGGCCTCTCTGAGATAGGTTTTGTTTGGTTTGTTCTTCCCTTCCTCTAACACACCTAGAATCTTGATGTGCTAAAGACCAGGTCCTTACGTGGGGAAGTTAACTTCCAATTTTAGGGTCTTAAGAGCCTCTCTGTTTGTTTGTGAGAAGGTTCACCCTGAAGGGAGGTATCTTGTACGTGGTCTTGTGTATCTATTTTGTGGCTAAACAAGGCCTGGTTTTCCCTGACCGCCTCCTTACAGATTTCAGTCCTGTGTCATAGACAGTCTTCATGTGTTGTGGCCAGCCTTCTCTGATCTGAGCCTTTCCAAATTTAGCTAGGCTCCAGTACTCCGGTGACTGGCTTCTCATTGGTGATCTAGATGTATATAGCTTGAACAGATTTCCTGTTCCTTAGACCTTAAAAGACAAAGTGATCTTTCCAAGTAGGGATTACCATCAAGTCTACACCCAGGGCTTTTGCTTTGTAGTCTGTAGGTCTGGGTCCTGAGGTGGGACTCAGTCTTTCTTTCCATAATTCCTAAATTCTCACTGAGGCTCATTTGCAATCTGGGTTCAGTTGGTCTCTATAAGCCAGGAAGTAGTAGTTTGTGCTTTGTCATTCTTTGTCCCTCCCCTTAGCTTGGCACTTTTGATGTTCGGTTTAAAAGTTCTTATCTTATGAATTTGGCAAAATAAACTTGAGGGGCAGCCAGGTGGCTCAGTGGGTTGAGAGCTAGGCCTTTCAGGAGGTCTTAGGGTTCAAATGTGGCCTTGGACACTTCCTAGCTGGATGACCCTGAGCAAGTCACTTGGCCCCCGTTGCCTAGCCCTTACCACTCTTCTCCCTTGGAACTAATACTGGATTCTAAAATGGAAGGTTAAGGATTTTTTTGTTTGTTTGTTTTAAAGAAAGAAAATAAATGACTAGGATACCTCCTGCTAGGTCACTTCTAGCCTCTACACTTTTGCCTACCCTTCTTCGAGTTCTCATTGTGCCTTGGATTCAAGGTTCTTCAAGGATCTGGTCTGATCACGATACCTTCATAGAGTCTTTTCATTCTTTTTTAAACCCTTACTTTCTGTCTTGGTATCAATTCTGAGATAGAAGAGAGGCAAAGGCTAGGTGGTTGAGGTTAAGTGACTTGTCCATGGTCACATAGCCAAGGAAGGGTCTGAGGCCAGATTTGAACTGCCCCTCTATCCACCGAGCCACTTATCTGCCTTTCCAAATTCTTTTCTCAGGGCTTCATGTTTCATTAGTGGATCTCCTAGTTCCTGTATCAGAATTTTTGCCTCCGGTGTGGTGCTGTTGAGTCATGTCCAACTTTTTGTGACCCTGTGGACCATATCGTCTTCATGGGTTTTCAGTGGGTTAAGGCAAACAGGTTAGGTCACACAGCTAGTAAGTGTCTGGGACCAGATTTAAATTCAAGTCTTCCTGCCTCCAGGCCCAGCACTATCCACTTAGCCACCTTTTGTCTCCATTACCATCCCTGACTCCACCTCCCGAGCACAGTAAATACTGGCTTGATCTTTGTAGACCTTTGTCCCAGCTTTTGAAATCTAACAGTGCATTTGCTACTCCCCATTGCTATGCAACTTTGTCTGCTAGGAGATTCCTGACAATCACTAATTGCCAGATTTTCTGGAAGAGAAGAGGTTATAGGCGATCAGTGACCATTAAGTCCAGATTTTCGTCAAAGCTGTCTGTCTATGCTATCTACCTAGAGCCATCTGGTTGCCAAATCTGCTTTTATTGTGACTGACTAGGCCTTCTTGTGTGGAGTTTTCTCTTGAACTCTTCTTGGCTAAATCCAAATCTCATTCTTTTAAAAAATGGATTTTGGTTAGCTTTTGTTTTCATGGCATCTGCCTTTCTCCCTAAGTGTTCCTTCTCCCAAAGAATCATCCCCTAAGAAGAGAGGGGAAACCTGTTTTACAAAACTAATTGACACAGAAAAAGTCTCTTATCGTTTGTTCCAAATTCCTTCCCCACCTCTGCAAAGAACTTCAAAGAGGAGGCTATAGATACTTTTTGCCTTTCCTTTGGGACCCAATTTGGTCAATTTAATTTTGCAGCATTAAGCCTCAAGTGTTATTTTGTTCTTCCTGTTTTTTCCCCTGGTTTGCTTACTTCACTTTTGTCTTCCTATGCTCCGTATTCAGTAGTTTAAATCTTTAAGGGTCCAGTCAGAAATTTGAGGTTTTTCTGGAAAGTGGTCTTAGATTCTTGGCTAGCTCCTTGGCAAGCTGCTTGTTTTCAAAACTGCACGGACTCTTCTTTCCTTGGAATTTCTGATAACTTTATTTTCTACCCACATGAATATAAAAAGGCCTGGGGCCAAAAACCATTACTCCATAAATAAGGGATCAAAGGAGATGAACGAAGTGTTCCCTAAAGAAGAACTGAAAACTATTAATAATCATGCGAAAGAATATAACTCACCCCTGATGATTTGCTCACCTCAAACTCAGCAAATTGGGAACGATGACAAAAGATGGCAGTAGTCATTGTTGGAGGCAGTATGGAAAGATAGACGTATCAATGCATTGTTAGTGGAACTGCAAATCGGTATCGCCATTTTGGAAAGTAATTTTTTTAGTTAATTAATTTCTTGCCAATTGCATATTACTATAACAGATCTCCACACAAGTTTTCCTAAGTTACGTGATTGAACTTTATCTCCCTCCCTCCCTCCCTTCTCTTCCCCCTACTGGTGCCAACAAGTGAATTGATCTGGGTTAGATATGGATTATGATGTATAACATTTTGGAAAGTAATTTAGAACTAAGCAAATAAAATGAAAGCAATCAGAAGTAAATGCTACAAAATTAAATAAAACAACCCCCTCCCCCCAAGAAGAGATAGGAGAAGATGTTCCCCACCCCAGTCCTCTGCAGAATTAAGTGTAGAACATTGCATATTTTTTTAGATTTGTTTTTAAACCCTTACCTTCCTTCTTAGAATCAATTCTGAATGTTGGTTCCAAGGCAGAAGAGTAGTAAGGGCCAGGCTACTGGGGGTCAAGTGACTTAGGGTCACCCAGCTAGGAAGTGTCTGAGGTCAGATTTGAACCCAGGACCTTGCTTCTCCAGGCTTGGCTTTCTGTCCACTGAGCCACCTAGCAGCCCCTGGTTATTTTCTTTCTTTAAAAATATTTGTTACTTGGAATGGCTCTCTGGGAGAGGTAGGGAAACTGAGGGGGAATTTTGTTGGTGTAAGATATAAAATGATAGTAAAATTGATTTCTCCAAAGAGGCATGGGGATTTATAGCCTCCGAGATGGACAGAGAACTCTGATGGATGGACTTCATGGCCCTGCCTGTTTCCCTCCTTTAGTGGCTCCCTCTTCTGGACAAGCCGATCGAAGGAATGAATTTGTCCTGCCTGTTAGTTCCTATCTTGGGGTGGGGGTGGGGGAGGCTTTTGAGCTAGAGGGACCTCAGATGAGCTAGTCCAAGGGTTGGCAGCTTGGCAAAGCCTGGGGATCACTTCTCAGAATGGTTTTAAATGCATAAAGTAAAAACAATAAGTTAAAAGGGGAACTAATGATATTGAGATATTTCTATGCATATTTTAAGTTCATGGAGCTACTGATCTAATGTAAGCCTTGCATTTTGGAACTTGGCACCCAAGAAGGGCCTGTGCTTGCCAGGCTGTGAGATCTAAGGACAAGAAGATTCAGTGCTTAGTCCTGAAGGAACTTCAAATTGAGTAGGAGTGAGCTCTGTGCAGTCATGTGCTCTTCTTAATAGGAATTCAAATGGAAGCTCATGAATGAGAGAGGGATACAGGGATCCCTTATCTCTGAAGAGATCACAGGTGAGGGGTGGACTGAACCTTGAAAGAAGAGGTTGGGTCCCAGTAGTGGAGATTTGGTTGTGAATGTGGCATTCTAGGCCTAGGAGGAAATGCTTGAGGAGAGTGAGGCCAGAAAGCCCAGGATAGATTTGGGAGGGATGGAGGGAGTGGCCAGTTGAAATGAGCTCATGGTTGTTTTGGTGAGGCACACTTGGTGGGTTCTTTTGGAGACATTTTTTTGCTTTTATTTTACATCAGTGATTCCCAAAGTGGGCGCCACCGCCCCCTGGTGGGTGCTGCAGCGATCCAGGGAGGCGGTGATGGCCACAGGTGCATTTGGGGGTGGTGAATAACTGTGATAGTATGTGACAGGGGGCGCTAAGTCATAGTTTTTCTGGAAAGGGGGCAGTAGGAGTTTGGGAACCACTGCTTTACATCTTTATACCAACATCTAAAAAATGATCAGTTTATGCTTTTAATTCCCCCTTCTCACCGACCACTTCCCTACCCTCCCTTTTAACAAATAAATACGATCAAGCCAAACAAATCAATTCATTGGCCAGGCCTCAGTCTGTGGGAAGGGACACCATTCAGCTTGGGGCACCGCATTAATCAAAGTTGGGAAGTCTTTTTTTTTTTTTTTTAAACCCTTACCTTCTAGTTTAGAACAGTACATAGCGTTTTCAAGGCAGAAGACCTTAAAGGCTAGGCAATAGGGGTTAGGTAACTTGGCCAGAGTTGCCTAGCTAGGAAGCAGCTGAGGCTAGATTTGAACACAGGACCTCCCATCTCCAGGCCTGGCTCTCTATCCACTCAGCCACCTAGTTGTCCCAGAGTTGGGAAGTCTTTACATTTTGGTCTAGTATAAATCTTCCTGTTTCTGCTTATTCCACTCTGCATTAGTTCACTTGAGTGTTCCCAAATTTCTGTAAATTGTTCACATTAACTTCTTATGCCATAGTGTTTTCTTACATTTGTACCACAATTTGTTTAGCCATTTACCAATTCTTTGCTACTATCCAAAATGCTGCTGTTAAATGCTTTTGTGTATATGGAACCTTCCCTGCTATTTTTGACCTCCATGGGGAATATTCTGGTAGTGTTTTTGCTGTGTCAAAGGGTATGGCCTGGAGTATAATTTCAATTTGTTTTCCAGAATTGTTAGACCAATTAGCAGCTTTACCAACAGCATATCAGTGTCTCTTGTCTTCCCATATCCTTTCTTAGTTTAAAAGTGCACTGACTTCAGAAGCAGCTAGATAGCACAGTGGATAGAGTTCCAGGCCTGGAGTCGGGAGGCCTGGGTTCAAATCTGGCCTCAGATGCTTCCTAGCTACATGACCCTGAGCAAGTCACTTAATCCCTATTGCCTAGCCCTTTCTGTTCTTCTGTCTTAGAACTGATAGTAAGAAGGCAAGTCTTTAAAAAAGTGCACTGACTTTTACAATATCTCGTATAAATCAAACTAGCTTTTTATTTCATGTCCAAGAGTGCCAAAGAAGACAAAAGATGGATAGCTTTAAGCTTTCTTCTCTTAAAACTACACTAAGATGTTTGGGGTACCCTGTCTTTCTTTTACTAGTACTTTGAGGCTTTTTGTTTTGTTTTCTGTGGTTGTTGATAGTTTGGGATTTCTTCCTTTGAAGAATTGTCTGTTTGTAGCCTTTGATCACATAGCACGACTCTTGTACTGGGACTCTTGTCTTTTCTTTGATTAAGAACACATGAGCTGGGGGCAGCTGGGTGGCTCAGTGGACTGAGAGCCAGGCCTAGAGACGGGAGGTTCTGGTTTCAAATTTGGCCTCAGACATTTCCTAGTTGTGTGACCCCGGGCAAGTCACTTGACCCCTGTTGCCTAGCCTTCACCGATCTTCTGCCTTGGAGCCCAATACACAGTATTCATTCTAAGGGCTTAAAACAACAACACGTGTGCTTCAAATAATTGAAAGGTGGCATGTCATCTGCTTCTCTTCTCATTTTTGTAGGTATTTGAACAAAATATTTCACTCAGGTATTCACTTGGAGCTTATGGTGGAGTATGATCGAAAACCAAATTTCTACTCAACTCATCTGCCATTTCCTCAGCAGTTTTTGTCAGATGGGGAGGCTTGACTTTTCTAGAGACTTGTCTGTGCCGCCCCCTCCCCGCCTTGGACTCGAGGAATGCTTTTGATCTGATGGGCACCTTCTCTGAGAAATTTTACACGGAGATCTGATTTCCCATTCTCCCGCTTCCCTTCTTAGGCTTAGCTGGTTGGCATTTCTTGCTCAATCTTCGGTGCATTCTTTCCCAGCCTGAACTTTGGCCCGTGAAGGAGGCTCTGCCATTTATATTAGACTCGGTTAGAGCTGGACTGCTGAGGGTTTTCTCCCATTACCTTTGGGACTTTTAGAGACCCAAATACCAAGGTGGTACCTAGCTTCTACCCTCAAGGAGCTTCTATTCTCTTGGCGAGATGTCCGGCATGCCCAGCGCCTTTGGATCCCCTCGTTCCTTTCAAGTTTCTGGAATGCATCCTTTCTCCTAGTATTTGTCCCTCGTTCTCAGGGGCCTAGAACAGGAATCTCAGTCCCAAGTTACTTGTCCCAATCTCCAGGAATTGGGAGTCTCCTCATTTCCTTGCAGCCACCCTCAGATAGCTTCCGGGTGCTCAAATGCAGCTTTGCCACCCAAATAGGCTCTTAAGGGTCTGTTTGTTTATTTGTTTTTCTTTTTTAATGCCTTTATTAAGCACTTTTCGTCTGTCTCACGCTGTTCTAGTTACAGAAGGGTACCAAGATGACTAGATGTCCTTGGCTAGCAGCTCGCCATCTATTAGGAACATAAGAAGTATGTAAATTACTGTTAGAAGGCAAATTATAATGTGGTCAGTACATGTGGAGGCCTGATAAAGGAAGATCAGAGATGTGGGCCCTAGATAGTGTTGCCCTCTGCCACGGCAGCCTTGGGGAGCTCCCTTGCTGTCCAGTAGGTGGCACTCTGGTAACAAGTTTTGCCTGGTAGTGGGAAACATACCATTTCTTAGGTATTAGAAAACCAAGTGCTTTCTCCTCAGCTCGGGGAACCTAGGCGCTTGAGTGGGAAATCTTGGATTTTTGTAGGAGATACAAAGGAGGAAGCCAGCCCCAGCTCCTAGGACGGGGGAGAGTAGATTTCCAAAGTGTCAGCAAGAAGATAGGTAGGACCCCGTGGCCTAAAATGCTATCGAAGAAGTGGGCCGGGAGGTGTGGGGAGCTCTCCAGAAAGTGTTTTTGTGCACATGAAGTAAAAAAGCATCTCTCTAAAGAGACCAATCCAGATGCCCAAGGAAGTGAACAAATTTAGATATAAAAAAAAACAAGAAACAAAAAACAAACAGCCCTTCCCTTCCATCTTAGAATCAATACTGTGTATTGGCTCCAGGGCAGAAGAATAGTAAGTATCTGCAGTCAGATTTGAACCCAGGACTTTTCATCTCTATCCACTGAGATAAGGGGGGGCAGCTGAATGGCTCAGTGGATTGAGAGCCAGGCCTAGAGATGGGAGGTCCTAGGTTCAAATCTGGCCTCTGACACTTCCTAGCTGTGTGACCCTGGGCAAGTCACTTAACCCCCATAGCCTAGCCCTGTAACAAATAAAATTAATATAGAAGGATATATATAAAAGATATTAGGGTTAAAAAAAAAACACTCTATCCACTGAGATACCTAGCTATCCCCATCTCTCCACTTAAATACATACTGATAGCTCTCATGGAAGAGGGATTGGACTTTTCTGCTCCCTGACTTTAGAGAGCAGAGCTTGGAGCAATGGAGGAAAGCTTCAAAGAGACAAATTCAGGTTAATTCAAGCTGCCCCCCAATACCACCTCAGGACATAGGCTCATGGCAGTTTGGTGTGGTTATTACAGCAAAGGTCCTTTTTCAGAGCCAGATTGTGGTAGGTAACCTCCACAGTCCCCTTTAATCATCAAATTGGGCCATTTTGCTACAAGGGAGCTTAAAGGCACCTCCTGAGGAACAGAGAACCAGCCTTCCCTGGGGATGAAGTTACTACTCCCTTTGCCCCTGTGTTGGACCTAAGCCCTCAGAATCCCAGAACGTTTTAGCTAGACAGTGATTCCCAAAGTGGGCGCCACTGCCCCCTGGTGGGTGCTGCAGCGATGGCCGGGGGGGGGGGGGGGGGGGAGAGACCAGTGGTGGCCACAGGTGCATTTGGGGGCAGTGATAGTATGTGACAGGGGGCGCTAAGTCATATTTTTTCTGGAAAGGGGCCAGTAGGCCAAAAAGGTTTGGGAACCACTGAGATAGAGGGACCTCAGATGAGCTAGTCCAAGGGTTGCTAACCTTGGTCGTGGATCCCTTTGGCACAGGGGTCGGCAACCTTTTTGACCGTAAGAGCCCTAAACGTCACCTTTTTTAAAATGTAATTTCGTGAGAACCGTACAGTGCTCACAGTGCCGCTCCTGTAACAGCGCCTGAAAAAAAATGGACTTTATGGCTTCTGCAGAAAGAGCCATACGTTGCTGACCCCTGCTTTGGCAGCTTGGTAAAGCCTAGGGATCACTTCTCAGAATGGTTTTAAATGCATAAAGTAAAAACAATAAGTTAAAAGGGGAACTAATGATATTGAGATATTTCTATGCATATTTTAAGTTCATGGAGCTACTGATCTAATGTAAGCCTTGCATTTTGGAACTTGGCACCCAAGAAGGGCCTGTGCTTGCCAGGCTGTGAGATCTAAGGACAAGAAGATTCAGTGCTTAGCCCTGAAGGAACTTCAAATTGAGTAGGAGTGAGCTCTGTGCAGTCATGTGCTCTTCTTAATAGGAATTCAAATGGAAGCTCATGAATGAGAGAGGGATACAGGGATCCCTTATCTCTGAAGAGATCACAGGTGAGGGGTGGACTGAACCTTGAAAGAAGAGGTTGGGTCCCAGTAGTGGAGATTTGGTTGTGAATGTGGCATTCTAGGCCTAGGAGGAAATGCTTGAGGAGAGTGAGGCNCCTTCCTCCCTCCCAGAGCCAACGAGCAATTCCACTGGGTTTTACACGTGTCATTGATCAAGACCTATTTTCATATTATTAATCTTTGCAGTAGAGTGATCGTTTAAAGTCAACCTCTCCAATCATATCCCCATCAAACCACATGACAATCATGTTTTTCTTCTGCGTTTCTGCTCCCACAGTTCTTTCTCTGGATGGGGATAGCATCTTTCTCCTAAGTTCCTCTGGATTGTCCTGGATCATTGCATTGCTGGTAGAAGAGAAGTCCATTACATTCCATTGTGTATCCGTCTCTGTGTACAATGTTCTCCTGGTTCTGTTCCTTTCACTCTGCATCAATTCCTGGAGGTCTTTCCAGTTCACATGGAATTCCTCCAGTTTATTATTCCTTTGAGCACAATAGTATTCCATCTCCAGCAGATACTTCAGCCATTTCCCAATCAATGGATATCCCCTCATTTTACAGTTTTTTGCCACCACAAAGAGCATAGCTATAAATATTTTTGTGCACGTATTTTTCCCTAGTATGTCTTTGGGGTACAAACCCAGCAGTGGTTTGGCTGTATCAAAGGGCAGGCAGTCTTTTATAGCCCTTTGGGCATAGTTCCAAATTGCCCTCCAGAATGGTTGGATCCATTCACAACTCCACCAGCAGTGCATTAGTGTCCCAATTTTGCCACATCCCCTCCAACATTTATTACTTTCCTTTGCTGCCATATTAGCCAATCTGCTAAGTGTGTGGTGGCACCTCAGTTGTTTTGATTTGCATTTCTCTAATTGCAAGAGATTTAGAAAACTTTTTAATGTGCTTATTGATAGTTTTGATTTCTTTATCAGAAAACTGGCTATTCATGTCCCTTGCCCATTTATCAATTGAGGAATGGCTTGATTTTTTTATCACATGAGCTTTCCCAGAGAGATGGAGAGAACAGTTGTTCTCATCATTCTGCCTGCTTCCTCTCAAGTCTTCCTCCAGCCCTTTTCTTCTTAGGTAAGGGAAGCTAGACTCCAGTGGTTATGAAGAAGTGATCCACTTGGCAGTGACCCCTCACTAGTCCCTTCCTCCCTCCCTTTGCTTTCATTTTGGCCCCATGTTCTCCCCTATAGTCTGCCTGGTGACCTCTTTCCTCATCCTTCATTCCTGGGGTGACCCAGAGTAGAATTAAAACAAGACCAGCAAAAACTTGAGGCTGCTTTTCATAATGGGCATTCCTATCCAGCCCAGATTTTTCTTCTGGCTCTGGGCCTACAGGCTAGAGCTGTATCAGGTCTTTTAGCTAAGAATACAGATGTTACCAACCAACTTTTTGTATTGGCTTCTTCGAGTTCATAATTTGGAAAAGATGGCTATATTGTGACCCTTCCCTTTCCATCGTCTCCATCTGTAAAATAGGGATTCCAATGGCCATTGAATACTTGCTGTGTAGAGTAAGGCATTGGGTGTACTTGGAAAACAGCCCCGAGGTGCTCCTCCCCCCAGGTGGTGCTGGGAAATGGAACCTCCCAACAGGTAAGTACAGAGAGAAGAGACAGACCACTAGAAGAACTAGAAAAGATTCCCTAGGAAAAGTGTCCTAGTTGAGCCTGGCAAGAAGCTACAGATTCTAAGAAACAGAAGGGGAGGGAGGGACTACATTTCCGGCATGGGGAACAGCCTATATTCAGAGGAGTGGAGAAGAGAGGTGGAATGTTTGGGAACGAGCAAGTAGGCCAGTCTAGCTGAACAGAGTACAGGAAAAGGAATCATGGGAAAAAGTCTTCAAAAATGGGCTGGAGCCCAATTGCAAAAGGCCTGCAATGCCCTTGCTCAGAGGAGTTTGCATTCTGTCCTGTGGGCATTAAGGCAACCCCTAGGGATCTCTGAGGAAGGGAGTGATATGATCAGGCCTGTGCTTTAGGAAGATTCCTTTGGCATCTGTGTGTGGGATGGATTGGTATGGGGAGAAACGGAGACAGGGAGACCAATGAGGAAGCTGTTACAGTAGTCCAGGTGGGATGTGACGGGGCTCTGAGCTAAAGTGGTGGCCCAGCGAGTGTGACTTGGTTTTGCCTTCACAGCCAAAAGTGTGTGTGAGTGAGGAGGGCAGGCTCTCTGTGGATGGAGCTATGGAGTAGTTTTTGTCGGAGGCTACTCCAAGGCCTGTGCTCTTTAGCCTCCTGGGCTCTCAAGTCTAGCTGCTCCCTGGGGCACGTCCCTGGTGCTCTTGGTCAGCTGCCAAGAACCCAGAGATTGCCAGTGAGGGTGACTTGGGAGGTGGCAGCAGCAGCAGCAGCAGCGGTGGTGGTACATTTGACAAGGCTTGGCAACTGATCAGATGTGGGGGGTGACCAAGAAGACTCCTGGATTATGAATCTGGTTAACTAGAAGGAAATAAGGAAGTTTAGGGGAGGGTCAGGTTTGGAGATGAGTTCAAGTTTGAGATGCTGAGTTCAAGATGCAGATGGAGCATCCCAGGGGAGATACCTACCTGGTAGCTGATGTCATCGAACTGGAGTTTAGGAGAGAGATGAGGGCTGGCTATGTGGCTGTGAAGAGAAGGTGGCTTGAGAGTCCACCTCAGGTTGGAAGGTAGATGATATCTCAGGGCAAAAATCCAAATGAGGAGCAGTCAGGTAATGGGAAAAGCAGCTAAAAAATAGCCTTGTGGAAGATGGGAGGGAGTGGTTGCCAGTTGCCAGAAGCAATGGCAAAGTGAGAGGAGAAGAGACCTGAGAAGGACTTGGCAAACCTCGGAGAGAGCAACTTCAGCTTGAAGGGTGGGCCCAGAAGCCCCTTCTTCACCTCTCATGTTTTAGCCTCCAGCAATCCTCTAGCTAGCTTTTTCCATGAGTTTAATTGTGCAATAGAGTAGAGAGATGGATAACTTAAAAAAACCCCAAACCCTAACTTTCCATCTTAGAATCAATACTAAGTGCCAGTTCAAAGGCAGAAGAGTGCTAAGGGCTAGGCAATGGAGGTTTAGTGACTTGCCCAGGATCACCCAGCTAGGAATTCTCTGAGGCCAGATTTGAACCCAGAACCTCCCGTCTCCAGGCCTGGCTCTAGCCACTGAACCACCTAGCTGCCCCCTGGATGATAGCTTAAGAGCATGGCAGGGTTTGGTCAGGGAAGTATCTATCTGAGGAGACCAACACCCACTTGGAAGCCATGGGGACAGCCCAGTTGGGTACAGGGTAAGCTCTAGAGCACTTTTCATAGATATGAGATCAGGATCCTAAGTGGGCCTTGGCGAGATGTAGGGTTATGTCTTCCTCAGCCTGAAGAGAGGAGCCTGAGGGGCTTGGAGGTGCCGAAGGCCAAGGCAAATGGCCATGATTTTTCTGGAAAAGTCAGAGGGATAGATGGTGAGAAGATGAGGCCTCACCTTGGCCTGGTTCGGCAGGGACAGGGAAGGAAGTAGAGGGGAGCTCTCGGGCTTGGGATTGGCCATGTCCCCCCTCACATGATGGTCCAGTGACAGAGTGCTGGGCTCCCGCCACCGCTGCCTGGGTCAGGCCTCTTAACAATGCGCCTCTGGCCACTTACCAGTGTTCTTGAACACTTCTCATGTCAGCCACTTGTCCAAGAAGGGGAGGGCAGTGCTGTCTGCTCAGCAGCTCCGCCTGGCCCTCCAAGTTCCTTCAGCACCTGCTGGTTCTCATCTTGGCCGCCAGGTGGCACCCTGATGTCCCCTGCTTCCTCCATAGAGGGGGTGGTCCTCCAGGTCTGGCGTCATCTTTCCCTCTGCACTGGAACCACAGAGGGCTTTGTGCTGGCAGAAGAGGGGGCCTAATGTGACTCAGACATGGCTGCCTTTCCAATCCCTGTGGTCCTCATCTATCTCTTGCCTCCACTGCGCCAACCTCCCCCCCCCCCCCAGTGGTTGGTTCCAGGCCTCCTCTTTGTGTGTAGATGAGACAGTGGCCTGATTGCTCCTAGGCAGCTCACCCTGGCCTGGTAGAAGGCCTTTGGGCCTTTGGGCCTGGCTGAGGAGGGGTCCTACAACCTGAGTTGGGGAAATCTGAGCCTTGGGCCACGAGATCCCAGAGCCCGCTAATTTTAGAGGGTACATGTCACTGGAAACTCACTGATCTTGCCAGATGGCAGCAGTTTGGCCAGCCCTGGGCCTGTTCCTGGAGGAGCCCCCCTGGTTCCTGAACCCCTGACTTGGGATGTGGCTGAATGGCTGTTAATTCATGAAAAGGGAAAGGCAGGGGGGTCCTCTATGACCCACCCCCACTCGGTCTTCTGAGTGCTGTCCAAGGCTGGACAAAGCCAAGCCCTGGGAAGGGTGGAGGCGGTATTGGGGAAATCTCCCAGGTCTTCGTTCTGGAAGGATTTTTTTCCCCATTAAATCCACCAAGAAGAGGCGAGCATTTGTTTGGGGGTGGGGAGAAGGAAAAGGGCAGTAGAGACCCCAAGCGAGCACTGCCCCCACCCCCCACCATGCCATAGCTCGGGCCTCATTTTTTTTGTCCTGCTGCGGTTCTTCTGTTTGTTCGCTATCCCTTTCAGAAAATGGACTTGAGGCAAAGCCTTCTTGCTCACTCCTTCTGTGACCTTTGTGTCCTTCTGCCAAATGGGAGGGGGAAAGAAGTTCTTGTACTCCAGCAAATCCCTCTTTCCCCAGGGAACTGTGTGTGCAAGAAATGGCTCCCCAGATTTCAAGGAAATGGGGGAATCCTTAAGCCTCTCACAGATGACCAAGATTGGGGTTTGAGGTGAGACAGGCGGAGGACAGTGAGGGAGGCAGCTGGGCCAGACTGGGCCCTGGCCCTGCATTGTTGCTTTTGGCGCCCCGCAGATTGTGCTTCCAGGGATGACTTTAGGCTACCTTGAAGATTGGGAAGGGAAGTTAAAGTGAGGCCTAAGGGGCTGCTACCCTTCCCCCACCACACAAAGCAAGCCTGCTCCTGTGGGAGTTAAAGCGGCATCCTCTCCACTCCCCTTGGGAATGCCCCTTGCAGCTCTGGCTCCCTCTGAGCCTTATGCTTGTAGGCCTGGGCCATAAGTGCTTCTGATCCTCACTTCCCACTTCATCTCCAAGGACCCTGGTGTGCATCTTCTTCCTCCCTGAGAAGTCCAACATCAGGGCCTTGGTCTGCAGATGCTTAGGTACCCTGGTGAGTTCTTGGACCCAGACCTTCAGGTCGCTCCATTTGTAATGAGATGGGATTGCTTCCCAGTCCTTTGATGGCAAATGTGCTTTCTCTTTCTCTGTCTCTCTGTCTTTCTCCCTCTCTGTTTCTTTCTTTTCCTCCCCCTCTCTCTGTCTCTTTCCCTCTCTCTGGCTCTGGCTCTATTCCCCCCCTCCCCCTCTCCAAACTCAGAAATAAACTGAGACAGAGGGTGCCTTGTTAGGTATGCTGCAGGAACCTTTCCCTTCACCCAGAAGTGTCAGGGCTGGAGAGAAAGTGGGGGACAGTGTGCCAGCCAGAGAAGGTCATGACATCTCTTCCTTTCTAGCTCCTTTTTTTAATACCATCCTCTTTTTAAACAATTGTAGCCTGCTCAGACGCCTGGTGACCCTTATCTCCCAGCAGGCCACACTGTTGGCCTCCAACGAGGCCTTCAAAAAACAGGCTGAGGGTGCCAGTGAAGCCGCCAAGAAATACATAGAAGAGAATGACAAGTTGAAGAAGGTGAGTTCTGGCCCCTCCCTTCACCACATGACACCCTGGGGCTGTGCCAGGTGGGCAGCCTCAAGCAATCGGCTGGGCACAAGGGCTCCTGCTCTGGCTACAACTGCCAGGACTCCAAGTGGCCTCGCCCCATACTGCCTGGAAATGTCCCTCCCGCCAACATCTTGTAAAACCGCTGGCCTGTGGAAAGACCCAAGAAGCCTGACTGGGTGGGCTGTGCCCTGTGGTATTGACTCATTCCCAGGTGCCCCAGTGATTCAGCTCTAAGGTTTCCATCACTGAGGTGGCAGGACTTCCCCCCCCACACATACACACACACACTTTCTTTTCCACTTTTCCTTACCCCCTAGGATTTTTTTCCAGGGGCGTATTGGCAAATGTTTAACAGCCGTATCTTGGGGAAGAACATGTACGTGAAATACTTTTATGCTGCATTATTAACGGTTTCTTCATCACTTTCGTAAGCTGAGACCGGGGATTGGTAAACTCTCCAGCCTGAAGGCCCATGAACATTTATATTTTTTAATGAAATCAAGTTTTATTTCAAACTGTAAAAACCATTCTTAGCTCAGGCAGTCATAGTACAAAAGCAGCCTGCACAAACTCATGGAACAGTGGGACTGTAGTTTACCCACTCCTGGTTTAGACAATCAACAGAGCAATAAATCGAGGCCCAATTTGTCAATTGGCTTTTGGTGGCTGGTCCCAGCTGGCTCCAGCACACCTCTGGGCTTTTTCTGAGGCGAACCAGTGAGCCAGCCAGCAGCCTGGCTGGTGTGTGTATGCTGCTTGTGTGGGAACGCTGTGCGTTGCCTTTTACTGGGAACTGTAAGGACTTAGGCTAGAAATAGGAGCCAAGGGGCCCAAATCCATTCTAGCTAGAAGACAGGCCAGTGAAAACAGGTATCAGCTGCAGCCACAGGGGGTGATGCTGCTGGGATCCAGGGTTCCCTTTTTCTCATCCCTAGACTGGCAAATCCCTGATCTAGTGGAGGGATCTGACTGCTAAGCTAGGGCAGATCTAAATCCCTAAAGGGCTGAGATGGCCGGCATGAGTAGTGGCCGAAGTGGACAGTCAAAGGCAGAGAACAATATGATGGGATTGGTTAGTGTGACGATAGGGGCCTAGGATGGGCGTCCTGCTAGTAGGCCCATTGACTGGGCAAGGAAAGTTGCTTCTTCCCCTGGGATATAGGGTCACCCTACCGTATTCAGTTAATAGCATTGGGAGTGATCCTCAGGGACAGGGATTGATTCTCTTTTGCCTCTTTTTGGATCCCTAGCATTTAGCACAGAGCCTGGCATCTAGTAGGCATGGAATCAATATTTATTGACTGGATTGACTGATGGAAGGCAGGAACATGAAAGGGGATGAGGGAAGGCTTCCCCTAGAAGGTGGGATTTAAGCTGAGGCTTGAAGGAAGCCAGGGAGGGCAGAGAACATTCCAGGCATTCAGGACAATGTCACTAGATTGCAGAGTATATGGGGGTGAATAGCGTCAAAAGCCCGGGGTGGGGAGTGGGAGTGGTTACGGAAGGCTTTGAGTATCACACTGGATTTTGTATGTGATTCTGGAGGTGGGACAGTGTAGGTGGGACACAGTCAGACCCGAACTCTATGGAAAACCAATTTGACAGCTCAATAGAGGATGGATTACAGTGGGGAGAGATGAGGCAGGCTGTGGCAGTAATGGCAGGACTGGGCAGGTCAGTGTCAGGAGGAAAGGGTGTGAGAGCAGTTAGAGTCTTGGCAACACATTGGCGATGGGGGGTCATGAGAGAGAGTAAATGGCTTGCTTTCACTTTCCCCACAGCCTGCAAGGCTGACTCAAAATCAAGACCGTGGGCAAGACTGCCTCTTGGCCCACTCAGGAGAGCCAGTGGCTTAGGCTTTCCTCCCTTACTCCTTACCATGGCAACACAATTGGGAGATGAAGGATGGGTCTGGGTATGCCCTGTAAGCTGAGTAACCCCGGCCTCTCTGGTTCTCTTCCTAGGGAGCTGGCACCGGGGCTGGCAAATTGGACCTGAAAGATGAAGTGCTGGCGGAGAACAAAAACCTGAAGGCCGAGCTCAAGAAGCTGACTCAGGAGCTGGCTGTAAACAAGCGAAGTAAGAGCCGGGCCCTTGGGCTGCCCCCCTGTTCTGGGAAGCTGGGGAAGAAAAACTCTTGAGTTTTCCCTTGCTTTTCCCTGCCAGGCCACCCCCCACCCCATTTGCTGACTATGCCAAAATATCCTGGGACCCAGCAATGCCAGACAGAGGCATGGGGCTGGCAGTGCCAGTGGGTACAGAAAGGCGGATGGTGTTTTGCAGGAGCACACAATGTAGATGGGCTATGCCAAGGGGGAGCTTTGGGGAGCCCAAAGATCCCTTCGAGCTGAGAACAGAAAAGGGTTTTGGAGTAGAGTGCTGAAGGTGGAAGGAGAAAGGATCAAAGGCCATGAAGAAAGGGAGACGTTCAGGAAGGAAGTGGACAGTGGAGTTTCTCATAAATCCCAATTGGCTCCGAGCTTCCCACTTCCCATTCCATCTGTTCTCTCTCCTCCCACCAGCTTTGGCCTGCTTCTGCTTTCTTCCTGAGGCCTCGGGTTATCAATCCCCACTGGTCAATGGGGGAAAGTCCTACGAGATGATGGGCTCTTTTTCCCTGCGGCCAGGCCCAGGGCCAAATGTACAAAAATGGCCCAGGGCTTGGTTGTTTGTTTGGTCGTTTTCTTTGTCCTGACCCCCACTACCTCCAGACTTTGTGGATTTGGGGTATTCTGTGGCCACCTGGTTCCTGCGGCTTTGGCTTGCAGAGCATCTCTGTGTGGTGGTATAGGGACGATTTCTTGTGGCACACCTCTCCTTTCTTCCTTGCCATCACTCCCTAGCCTCTAAGGTTGTATGTGTGCTGGAGGGGAAGGGGCGACCCTGCAGATCCCCAAAGCCTCCGTAAGCTCCTTTTGGACTTGCCAACCCCTCCATTGGAGACCACGGGCCATGCCCTCCCAGCCTAACTTATCTCCCATCTGTCTCCCCTTCCAAGACCTGGAGAAAGCAGAAAATGAAGCTTTGGCCATGCGCAAGCAGTCAGATGGGCTGACCAAAGAGTATGACCGTCTGCTGGAGGAGCATGCACGCCTCCAGGTATGTGTGTGGGAGTGGGATGGTCATAGGGCATTCTGTCCCCATCCCCTGGGACACTGAGTGCAGTTCAGAGAAGAAAAGGAAAGCTGGTTTGCCCAGGGCCTTTGATAGCTGAGGAGCAGGAGGGGCCTAGACAGCACTACCCCTCCCTTTTGCCAAGTGATGCCAGCTGCTGGGCCAGCACTTCTGTGAAAGAATGGGAGCCAGCGCATGTGGTGGATGGAGGGCATGTTTGAGGACTCCTTCCCAGGCTGGCTGCCAAAATGGCCTTGAAGATTGCAGTGAGGCTCATGGAGAGGGAGGGGACAGCTGATTCCAGAGAGGAGGGCTCAGGGTAGCCCCTCAGTTTCCCTCAGACCTCTGTCTCTGCATCTTTGCTGTGCCTTCCCAGCTAACATTGTTTAAAGTGCCCAGAACAAGTGCTGGGACAGAGCAGACAACATGAGGGCAAACTCTGGCTCCACGTTCTGAGGCTCTGTGGGGTGGGGGTGGCCTAGGCCAGAGAAGCCAACACCTTTGGGATTTCATCTTCCTCCATCACTTCCCTGCTGCTGACTGGTCTACTGGCTGCCATGGCCCTCCCCGCAAGTCCACGTGTGCCCTTCCCTTTGGGGGTAGCAAAAGGAAAAAAGCCAGCCGTGCTTCCCTCCCCTGGTCACACAGCTGGGCTCAGCAGCTCCTAGCTTCCCCCTTGCCCGGAAGGTCTGCTTAAGTGATGGCAGGCCACCACCCTTTCTTGAGTCAGAGATGGGCATGACAGGTTGGGGTATGGGCCAGCTTTCCCACATACCCCCATCCTTACCCCCAAAATAGCTCTGAAACCACAAGGGCAGGCTCTGGAGCCCAAGTGATCTCGTCTCAGGTGGGGGTAGGGAGTTATTTATAGGCCCCCAGCAGCTATTCTGGGCAGTCACGGCCAGTCCTGGCCTGTAGGGGGGTTGGGAGCAATGGGATGGTTGGCCATGGAGGTCCTTAGGTGCCCACCCTTGGCAGCTGCCCCGTTCTGGCACCCGTAGCAGGCATCAGAGCTGATAAGACATAGCTTGAGCCCCAAAGTAGCCAAGGAAGCAGCTTGAGCCCTTCAAGGTTGTTTATCGCTTTCCTTTCGTTGCCCTCTTTGACCCTGTGGGCTCTTGCCACAGCTGGGATGGCATGGCTCAGCTGGAGGGGGGGGTTAGAAAGAAGCCGATACCCATGGTGGCAGCTTTTTGCTCTCCCGCCCCTCCCTTACTCTTAGCTGTGGCTGGAGGCCCAAAAGCAGTTACCCATTGTGGGCTAGCAGCTCGGGTTGGCTAGGCCTTGGGGGTGGGCCCTTAGTCCAGGGGGTGCAGGGGCTGGTAGGACTATAGGTGGTAGAGTTGGTTCTTGCTAGTGCTATGAGAAGGTAAACAGGAGAGTCTGGTCCCTTCCAGTTGGCCCCACCCTGGCGGCGGCAGCGGGGGCCCAGCCTCCCAGCCCCTCCTGAAGCCTCCGCTCGGGCTGTCTTCCCAGGCTTCACTCAATCCCCGTCTCAGTCACCAGGCTCCTGGCTGGGTCCTGGCAGCCACATCACAGCCACAGGCTCCAAGACTTGGAGTTATTGCCAGGGATGATGGGGAGAGCCTCCCCTTTTGAAGGTTTAACTTGGATTTGAGATTTGGGAGCCTGACGTTTCTCCCCCACCCCACCCCCACCCCCAAGCCTGGATGTTTCCTAGGGGAAGGGGGCGAAAACAGGATGTCTGGCTCTAGCCTGCTGGGGCCAGGGTTGAAGGAAGGAGCCCCAGGTAGTAAGTGGGACTGGGTGCATGTTCTTCCTCCACTGCCAAAGGGGAATTGGGAGCCCTTGTGCCGTTCTGCTACTCTGGTTTCTTTCCCTCCTAGGCTGCTGTGGATGGTCCTACAAACAAGAAAGGAGAGTGAAGGGTTGGTTTCCTTCCTCCCCAAGTCCCTCTCCTTCCATTGGTTGGCTTCCATTCCTACCCAGTGCAACCAGCCACCTTGGAAGGGGTGAGGGCAGGGATGTGCTCCCTGCAACCCTCATTTATTTGTTTTTTGGGCCCGTGCCCTTCCCCAGGCTCCATACACCCCACTGCTGACACAGCTGCTTTGGGCTTTCCCTTTTGACATTCCCCCCACTTGGACCACAGAACCGAACCCCCAGCCCCAGCCCCGTGCTTGCCTTACCCTGCATCCAGAGGACAACCCCAGCATTGGGGATTGGAGAAGAGAGCTTCTTCCGAGTGCCTAGGGGCGATTGGGCCCCTTCTCGTGTGGTTCCTCTTGGCGCCCCCCCGCCCCCACCCCAAATCTCCCTTCATCTCTCCTCCTCTTCCAAAGAACAGAGGAGCTGGCTGTCTGAGGAGAGGGCCCCGAGACTCGGTGTTTGCTTGGGCTGTGGTTCAGGGTCTGGCGCGGCGCTCAGTTTGACTAAAGAGCCCTCTGCTTTTTTTCTTGGGGTGACTCTTGTGTTCTCTCCAGTGTGGGTACTTCTGGGTTTGGGCTGGGGGTGGTTCCCTCCTGTGTACACACAGAGCTGCTCTCGGAGAAATAAACTTTGTTAATCAAAGCGACTTGACCGGTGTGGCTGCTGCGACTTCTTGGAGAGAAGACTCGCTCTGGACAGAGGGGCTGTTAAGTCCAAAGGGCCCTTTCGGATCCCCGCCCTTCACCCGGGGACGGGAATCAAGTGCCCTCTCTTCCCACACCCCCCTGTGCAGTGCCTCATTTGCCCTTTGTAGGGGGCCTGCTCTTTGCAGGATAGAGGGGAGAAGAGCCCGAGTTCACATGACTCCTTTCTGGTGGGTCTATGCTATTGCAGTAGAGGTTCACTTGGCAGGGTGATGCTCCTGGATCCAGCCTTCCCCACCAGCTTCCTCTGGGATGGGAGCAGTGGCCCCAGGGGGAGGGGCCAAGGGCAGAGCCCTGGCTGGCACTTCCCTAAACAGCCATCTTGGGGATGAGCTTTTGTTTTTGTTTCTTTCCCCTGGGGCAGTAGGTATTAAGCCTGCTTAACGCTGTAGGAAAGGAGATTTCTTTGGCGTCCACCTACCATGGGTCTCGGGCCTTCTGCCATCCGGGATTGGAGATGGGCACAGCCAGTCATCCTTTGGCGATCCTCATTCTGAAGGCTCTCTCACCAGAGTTCCCAAATCCCAACGAACAGCTCTGTTTACTGAACCAGCTCATTTCTTGAATCTGGATGCCTTTCATGAAAGCATTTAAAAACTGGATGTTGGGGGGCAGCGGGGTGGCTCGGTGGATAGAGAGCCAGGCCTAGAGATGGGGGGCCCTGAGTTCCAATCTGGCCTCAGACACTTCTAGCGGTGGGACCCTGGACAAGTCACTTCACCCCCATTGCCTAACCCATACCTCTCTTCTGCCTTGGAACCAATTCTAAGACAGAAGGGGGCGGGGCAGCTGGTTAGCTCAGGGGATTGAGAGTCAGGCCTAGAGATGGGAGGTCTTGGGTTCAAAGCTGGCCTCAGACACTTCCCAGCTGTGTGACCCTGGGCAAGTCACTTGACCTGCATTGCCTACCCTTACCACTCTTCCACCAAGGAGCCAATACACAGAAGTTAAGGGTTAAAAAAAAAAAAAAACAACTAGGGGGGCTCTGGGGACTTAGGTGGTGACTAAGTCTTAAAAGAAGGCAATTCTCTTCTGAGGTGCTAAAACAAGAAACTTGGGCAACTAGGTGGCACAGTGGTGGACCGCTGGGTCTGGATCCAGGAGATCTGAGTTCAAATCCAGCCTCAGGCACTAGCTTTGTGACCCTGGGCAAATTGCTTAAGTCTGTTTGCCTTGATCTCCTCATCTGTAAAATGAACTGGAGAAGGAAATGGCAAACCACTGCAGGATCTTTGCCAAGAACCCCAGATGAGGTCACTGAAGAGGTGGACAGACTGAACTAGAAGAAGAGAAGGGAGAGGGATGGGTGATTTAACCTGCCCGAAGGAACACTTAGCGGGGTTGTCTAGACTTTCTCGATTTGTCTCCATGATTGATCTAACTTCCCTTAAGCTGGCCCTAAGTGAGATAGGCCTGTTCTCCAAAGGAACCGACTTCCAGCTTGGGGGCAGGTCGAGCACTGATTGGGGGAGCACCTGTTGAGGATTTGGGAGAAGAGATTCCCCTTCGGGGGAGGGTGAACCAGAGAGCTTTTGTGCTTTGGGAGCAGCAGCTTCAGGCCTGGAATCTGCCTTCCCAGCTGTTCCTTGGTCTTGCTACTGTACCCCAAAGGAATCAAGGCTTAGGGTTAACTGCTTTCCTTCCTTCCTTGGATCGTATACTTTAGAGAACTGAGAAATTGTCTGGGGTCTGATGGAGTCGGGGGAAGGCCGATGGAGCCGGACCTTAATTAAGGAAGTTTGGGGGAGCTGGGCTGGTTGGGGATTTTGGCCAGCAGGATTGCCTAGATGGAGGACTGGCACTAGATCAGAGAGAACCTCAAAGTGCCGAAGACAGAGGCGCTTTGGCCTCGGGCCCTTGGCCATCCTGGAAGTTTGGGGGTGAGAGAAGAACCTCGTGGGAGGGTACCAGGTGGGTTGGAGGGGGCAAGATGCCAGGCCGTGGGGTTAGTTTATATCTAAAGGGATGACTACCCCCGCCCCCTTCCATTCACAATCCATAAGGACGGTAGGAAGCTGGTCATTCTGTTCTAGTGTGCACTGGAAGTATCTAGGTCAAGCAGTGGTGGCGTGGCCTGGGAACTGGAGGCCGTGAGGGTGCCCGCTCCATGGAATGGGACCGGAGGCTCCTTGGGAATCCCTGGCTAGCAATTTGGGTTTTCTCTAAATATACTTGGATTTCTCCAAAGCAAATACCAAAAGGGAGGGAACAACCAGTTCGATAATAATCAGCAAAGGGCCGCGAGGTGGCTCGTTGGACAGAAAGCCAGGCCTGGAGACAGAAAGTCCTGGGTTCAAATATTCCTAGCTGTGTGACCCTGGGCAAACCCCAATTGGCTAGCTCTTAAGTAAGGGTTTTAAACTAGTAGTAAGAAGAACACTTTTAAGTTCTGCAAAGTGCCTTAAGTGTTAGCTCTTGTGTACTTCACAACGACCCTGATGGAGGATGAGGAAACTGAGGCTAAGACTTCAAGTGACTCGATTCGATTCAGTAAAATATTAGGCTCCACTTACTACCCAGGATAAGCTATGATGGGGGAGGTACTTTGTGTCCCTTCCTTCCTCTCCCCTCTGGCCAGACTAGTGGGGGAAAACAGGGCTACGCTTATTTTATCAATGGGGGGCTGAGGCCCCAGGAGAGTTTAGGGACCTACCCAAGGTCATCCCATTCATTTGTGGAAGAGCCAGAAGTGGCATCCAGTTGAGGGTTCTTTCCCACAGTCTCTGTCCTTGAAAGGGTTCAGTTCAGGGCACATCGGGCAGCACTTCCAAAATTAGGGGCATGGAGAGGTTGGGGCGCTCAGGGAAGTTTACCTGAGCCGCGAGCTGTGGAGATAGTGTGGAGACAGGGTAGAGTAGTTCCCCACTAGAAGGGCCAACGAGCTCTCGGAAGCTTGGCCTTTGGTCAAATCCCTCCACCTTCTTTGAGGGGGCCTTTAAAGAGCCATTCCCGTCTCGAAGGTGACATCCAAATGGGGAGCGGCGGGGCGCCAACTTGCCCATGACATAGAAGGGGAAACCCACAATCCGAGCAAGGCATGTTTATCAGCAGGGATGGGAGAGCCCAAGGGTCCTTGGGCTAAATCCAGCCCTAGGCTTCATTTCAGTCTGCCCACGGGGCGAACGGGTGCCAAGTCACAAGATTTCAATCTGGAATAGATTGTAGAGATCCAACCCAGTTAAAAGGGTTTGTGTTTACAATTCTACTTTTATTAGGCACCTACCGTATGCCAGGGACTTCGCCAGGGATCCAAAGAGAAGGGACGATGGGGAAAGTAGGGGCTAATCTGAGGACAAAGGCAGGAAATGGACAGTTTGGGCACGGCTGCCCAGAGGTGGTCTCCTCAGAGGGCAGATGGCATAGTGCAGTGAGCAGTTTCACTGGGCCTACCCCAACCTACTCCTCTCAACAACTTCAAAACTCTGGGCGGGAGCCCTGGCAGTAGGCCTTGAAGATGGAGTGACCCTGAGATAGCACAGGATACAAGATCAGGTGCCAAGCTGGCAGCTTCATTGCTCTCCATTGGAGAGGAGTGGCTGTGGTCTCTGCCTTGAGGGGGCAGGTAAAGACCAGAGGGCAGGCCGTTTGGGTGAGCAGAGCCCGCCCAACCCCAAAAGTCAAGAAATAGGCCAGAAACCTAAGTGAACAGGGAAGGGAGGAGTGTCACTAGCAGAGCCCAGGAAACGGGGAACAACCAGGCCAGTTGGATGGGGCCCTGTGGCCTTTCAGACCTGGAAACGTGGGCGGGAACCGATGGAAAGTCTGGAGCAGAGGTTGGCAAGGAGGCGAAATTGGGAGGATGAGAAGGGGGGGCTTGACCTAAGGAGTTGAGGCGACTGAGGCTGGGCTAAGCCCCAGTAGTTGGCTTTGGGATGCTGATGTGACATCTGGATGCAGATGCCCAGTTGTTGATTAGGGTCGGCTATCTGGGAGCCGTGAGATCATCTTGGAACTCGGGCCAGAGCAACCAGAGTACACGGAGGGAGGAGAGGCCTAGGAGATTGGATCAGGGTGGCATGGACACTCGCCTGGCACCCTCCTCCCACTTGGGTGGCGCCGAAGCAAAGAGAGCAGCCGTTTGAAAAATGACATGTCTTTATTGCTATGTTTGCAGGTGGCTTTTTAGCAGTCACAATGTCCCAGGGCCCCCCAAGACTTGGGAGCGGGAACGGTCTCCGCAGGGGCCCATTTTGGCTGTCGAGAGTTTTTGACACAGACAAAGAGGGTTAAAGCTTCTATGTGGAAGACTGGAAAGTATATGCAAAGTGCATCAGACATAGAAGGGGGGCACACTGGCAGGGGTTATCTCTGAGGCACCCGAGGGTGCCCCTTTCTTCCCCAGATCTACTACCCTCCCCTTCCTGGGATGCCATTCAGGGAAGGGGCCAGAATGGGGAGGGATGAATCTGGACAGTGGCACCATGGGCTGTGCCAGGCTGGTGTTTTGGGAGACACCCCTTCCCTCCAGGCCTCGAGACCTAGAATACTGGGCACCATGCCACAGGCAGGCAGCATCGCCGGGGAGGGGGCAGAAACAGGCATCCAGCCTCCCGGACTGGGACTCCCCTCGCCACTCTAGGTGGCGGCTTGAGGCAGAAGGGCCGGAGGACCGAAACCTGTGACAGAACCAGGATGGGAGGCTTTTTTTTTTTTTTCAGCTTTTTTTTTTTCTAACAAAATTAGATCTCTATCAAGCTCTCTTGGGGCTGGGGTGGAGGAGGGTTGTGTCTCTTTTTAGAAATATACAGGCAGAAATCACTCTTCTCTTTAGAGTTTTTACAAAATGTGCAAAATACAAGTCTTCTTTGCCCGCGGGCATAATTTACACCTGGTACTCTCAATCCCATATATATAGATATATATATACTGTATATACACGGATTGTATATAGCTATATACTGTATATATATATAACCACTGTATATATGTACACATGCGCACGCAGTCACGCCACCCACCCACCCATGCACGCACACACACCGGAATCTGGGGGGATTGGGGCTCGAGGGGTGACTCCCACCCAACAAGCTCTCCCAACTAGCATGATCTGGGGGGGAAAGGGGGTGGGGAATGGACTCAAATTGGTTGCCCCCCTTACACACAAGGTGCAGCTGGCTCCCACGTAGGATGGGAGGGGACCTGATTGGAGTTGAGGCCCAGGAGGTCTGAGAGACAGAGAGAGAGACAGAGACAGAGAGAGTCCCATCCACCAAAATTTAAAAAAAAAAAAAAGGCTTGATAGGAGGGGTGGCTCCTCTGTTGGGAGGACCTAAGGGGAACAGGTCCCTGCTCCCCGAGCGGGGGAAGGGGGTTCGGGTAGGCGGAAAGCTCTCACTTTGCCACCAACTAGACTAGGTGCCATGGGTGGGGTGGGGTCTTGATTTGGTGGGTAGTTTTTTTTTTTTTTTTTTTTTTTTTTAATTTTCTACTTTTTTTTTGGTGTTTTATCTTAAAAAAAGAAAGAAAAGACCAGTTGAACTCAAGCACGCATACACCGTACTGTGGCCCCAGCCTGACCCGGGTCCCCTCTATTCAGGATCATACAGAAAAGGCTCCCCCTCCCCAGGGTCTCAGTGAGGGGGGTTGAAAGGAGTGAGAGGGGGTTTTACTATGGCTACAAGAAGGGAGGCTGGTGAGGGGTGGGTAGGCAAAAGAGGGAGAGCACTGGCCGTCTCTCCCTGTTGGCTTTGGGCACTCAGGGCGGAGGCAGGTGCCCCCTTCCTGCCCCCCCCCACCCCGGGCAGGTCACATGACACTCTCCACCACGATGACCTTGCTGCTCTCAGACACCGGGGTCAGGGTGGTCAGGCCCCTGACATCAGAGTCCTGAGCCTTGTACTCCAAGTGATGGAGACCCCACACTGGCTGGGTCAGGTCTCGCCAACGCTAAAGAAGGGCAGAGGAGCGTTAGTTCCTCCCCACCGATGGCCCATTTCCTACCTAGTCTACCTAGTCTCCCAGCAGTCTGACCCCAGCTTCTCCCATGGGCCTGCCCACTTCAACCTCCCATCCTTCCTGACCCCCAGGGCACTCCCCACAGCACCCATTGCCCCTCCTAGAGGTAAGGACTTCCCCAGGACACAGTTGGTCCAGATTCTTTCGCCTGCCCCCTCCCCAACATGTGCCAGCCCAGCTGCCACTCTGTGGGGAGCCTCTCCCTGGGCCCCAGGGGCTGCTCTGCTACTTGCCATTGTTATTTCTGCCCGTCTCTCCAGCCAGACTGGGAACTCTGGTTCCCAGGGAGCAGGAACTCCCCAGGGACAGTGTCTGGGTTCTTAAATAGGCAAGCACTCAGTAGGTAGCTTGGCCTGGTGGCACACTTAGCCCCAAGGGCTCAGCTTCCTAATGGGCAAAAGGGAAGAATCCCAAGGCTCCAAAGAGACACCGGATGGACTTGGGTTGGTCTATACCTATAGGCTACGGGTTCCCCACTAGTCAAGGGCTGTGTATTCCCGCAGAAATGACTTTCTGGAGACTGACCTCAATGAATGTCCCTTTGGCCCCTAGAAGGTGATAAAGGAGGTAAAGCGGCACACACAGCATGGAGGAGAAGGCGAAGCACCAGCCCACGGCTTCGCCCCACCATGGGTACACATAGGTGGTGTTGTACACGAGTGGCTTGTAGTACACCACGTTGAAGGTGAAGATGCCCTGGGCGGGGGGGAAACCGAGGGAGTCTAACAGTCACGCTTGTCACTCAGCAGCCCCTGGCTGTAACACCCCAGGCCTCCCCGCCTCCCTCCACCTCCAGTGATCCTTCGGTCACATCCCGCATGCCCCCCCCCTCCATCGCTTCCCCCCAGCTAGCTGTTACCATGCAGACCAGTGGGGTGAAGAAGGACCAGCACCATTTCATCCAAGGGGAAGGCCGGTAGCCAATCATACAGGCAACATCGTCCATGAACCGGTCAGCACCTAGGAGGGAATAGGTTTGGAAGGAGGAAGAAAAGGCCGGCCCATGTGGTCTCTCCAGGCTGCCCCATCTGGCCCACCCTCTTCCCCACCCTGGGCTCCCGTTCTTCCATTTACCATAAACCCAGGCAACCACTGCACACTCCCAGAAAGCCTGCCACAGCAAGGTCATACCGCTGGCCGAGTAGTAGTCAAACAGCTGGAAGACGTACATGCCGCCCTTGGGGGAGGTGGAGGAGGAACAGAAATGGAGGTCAGGTGGAAGAGTTCAGGACTGTTGCCTGTCCTCTCCCCTCCCCTGCCACCCCTCCAACTTACTTCGGTAACCATGGAGAGGTCGATGATGAAGCAGACCACGCAACACAGGGCTACAGAGATCTCCCGATGGAACCGGAAATAGTAGGAGGCCGGGAGGAGATCCAGGAGGCCAGTGATGAACCCTTCTACCCCTACGAACTGCAGTGCAGTGGGAGACAAGACAGCTTAGAGCAGTGATGGGCAACCTTTTGAGCCCCCAAAACCGAGCATCACTCAGGCGCTGCGACACTTCACGGTATTTATAGTCGAAATAACAAAAATGTAGAATTGAACTATCCGACTGTACTTACTAAACCAAAAATAGGTAAATGAATAGAGGTCGAATTGCCATCTAGAGGGCACCGTGTCTACACTACACTACAGCCTATGTTTCGGCCTCGGCAGGCGGCCCCATACTCCTCTGTATGTGGCCGCGTGTCAGGCAACGGCTACGCGTGTCAGCGCTGACACGCGTCATAGGTTTGCCAACCAGTGGCTGCAGATGGAGACCAGCGATCTTGACCAGGGCCAGAAATTTTGTCTTTTTGCTTTTCTTTTGCTTTAGATTGAGATGTATTTCAAAAGACAAAACAACTGGTGGCTGGCTTGGGCTCTCCTATCCACCACCCCACCTCTCTGGGACCCACCTGGCTGTCCAAGCCGAGCAGCAGTAACATGAAGAAGAAGAGGGCAGCCCAGAGTGGGGCCATAGGCATCAGGGTGACGGCCCGAGGATAGGCGATGAAGGCCAGCCCCGGTCCTGTTGGATTGACAGAAGAGACATGGAGAGGCTTGCTCATCAGAACCTCCTACTGTGGTCCCCCACCAATGGTGAGACTGGGTACTTCCTGGGCTGAGTGAGCAGGGATTTACGGTGGGCAGCCCCCTCTGGAACAGCACAGGCTTCCTTAGGCACGTTCTTCAAGCCACTGACCAGCAGTTGACATTTTGCTTCTTGCCCACCCCTCTATTATCTTGACCTGTTTACCCAAGGACCCAAGAGGCCTTAGCTCCTAGCTCATCAAGTCCCTATACACCCATGATCCATTCCCCCCCAACCCCATCAGAATCTGATGACTGTGGCCTTCCATTCCCCTCCTCCAGCCTGACATCTGATCCCTAACCAAGGAGGGGCAGCTGGTCTGCAGCAGCTGCTGAAACCAGAGAGGTCACCCATTAACCCTTGGGGCAGCACAGCAGGGGCCGGAGGAAGAGACTGCTGGACCACAGCACCCCCCTGCTCTCCTCCCTTCTGTCAGGATCGCACACCTGGAAACCAGCAGCCAGAGCTTCAGGGATGCTCCTTCCCTCTACTCGATACCCCACCCTGGCCCACAGACATTTTTTAAACAAATGAGCCTTTCCTCCTGGCTTCCTCACCCAGCGGGAGTGCCCTGCAGAACATGTTTAGAGGAAAAGGCCTCCTTATGGGCTCCTGGGGCAGGAGCTCAGCCCTCGAGCCTAGCTTGACTCCAGGCCGACGGACCCTCGCCCAACTTCCTGAGTTCTGGTTTGCTGTAGGACACCCCGCACTGGGCCTCAGCGCAACTTTCTTCCAGAGGGATAACAGGGCCAGGGTGGCGCCCTCCAGCAGGCAAGAAAACGGGCCCGTTCCTGTGCTTGAAATGTTAGCTCCTGTTACCACCCAGGCTCTGGCTGCCACCCACATGTGTAGGGCTCACCACTGCTGGTTGGAGGAGGCCACTTAATCCAACATCCTCTCCCATCCCTTCCACACTTTACAGGAGGAGTGGAAGCCCAGAAAGTGATTTGATGAAGGGCATGTAGCACTAAGAAGTTCCAGGTGGCAAGCCTGCCCAGGGTTACACAGGAGCAGAGCCAAGTCAAGCTCCCTGACCCAATGCCCTTTCCTCTGGACTACAGCATGTATGTGCCCATTGAGGGGCGCCTGGGTTCAATACTGGCTCTTCCATGGGTCCCCCGTGCGACCTCGGGCAGGTCTCAACCTCCCTAGGCATCTCAGTTTCTTCTTATAAGCTGGGGGGGGGGGGAGAGGAGAGGGTGGCACAACTCTCAATATCTGCACAGGAGGGGGGTAAAAGGGATCGGATTGGCTGGCTCCCCTGCCCAGCAGCCCCTCACACACCTGACTCGGCCACCTTGGAGATGTGCACGCCCTGTTCTGTGGCCATGAAGCCCAGGATGGAGAACACCACGAAGCCAGCGAAGAAGCTGGTGCCGCTGTTGATGAGTGCCAGTATGATGGCATCCCTGGGACACAGAGAGGAGTTAGCATAGGCTGCTTTGGCCCAGGTGACCTCCTAACTTCCCTCAGTATGGGGCGGCTGCTTACTTGTAGCAGTTGTTGTTAAACCGATTGTAGCTTCCCAGGGCAGTGAGTGCCCCCAGGCCGATGGCATAGGAAAAGAAGATCTGTGTGCCAGCATCGATCCATACCTAAGGGGGGGGGGGACAAGGAGCAAGAGGTCAGGAGGCCCAGGGGCCAAGGTGACCTTGGCATGCATGGCACCCAGCCCAGGCCTAGGAGTCGTGCCCTTTCTGTTTTAGGCCTGACCACACAAGGGCTCTCAGTTTCCTTTGTACGAGGGGTGGGAGAATACCCAGCTCAGAGGGCAAGCACTGGGGCTGGGGCTGGGGCTGGGGCTGGGCCTGGGCGGGCACCTCCTCTCCCAGTGCCCCGGGCAGTCCCGACTAGAAGCTCCTAGTTTCCTGGTCTGCTTCTGAGGGCCATTTTCACAGTCAATCCTGTGTTTGTGGCAGGAAATGTCCGACTCGGGCCTCTGGCTGGCGGGGGAGGTGGGGGTGGAGGACTTTGGCCCTGGGGGTGGGCGACTCACCTGTGGAGACCCCAGCTTCGACCAATCAGGCTTGAGATAGTAGATGATGCCGTCCAATGCTCCTGGCAGCATGACTCCCCTCACCAGCAGGACAAGGAGGACGACATACGGGAATGTAGCAGTGAAATAAACAATCTGGAAAACCCAGCACCAAGGTCAGAGCCCCCGCCGTGACCAAGCTGGGCTTCTGCCTCCTCCAGCAAGCCGGGGCTCCCGCCTTTCCCTGCTCCCTCCTGGGACCTGCTGGGGGGGGGGTGAGGAGGGAGTGGGGAGGGGGGCCTGGCTCTTGGGCCACACTGGGAGGTCCGCTGGGAGGGCTCGGGGCTTCTAAGCCTCCCTCCCTCCCCCCCCTCCTCTGAGCAGCTGCCCCGGCTCAGAACCTCTCAGAATCTTGAGTCTGGCCCGGAGGCTCCTCCAGTGGGGCCCCCAGGCCTTGGCTGCCTTTGTTTGAGAGTTCACCTGTTCTCTCATCTTCCCCCGCGCCCAGCCTCTCTCCTTCATTGTCTAAGCAGACTGAGGAGGACCGGGAGGCAGCCGGGATCCCCCTTGGTCCTGGCCGTGACAATGGGGACAATGGGGTCCCCGACTAAGACGCCAGGGAGGCAGCTCTGACCTTTGTCCCTCCTTCCCCCACTGGATGGAGAATCCAGGCCAGGGGCTGGGTCGGTCCTGGGGCCTCTCCTGCTGGGGGGGGGGGAGGGCAGGAGGGATGCCAGTGCCACCCCCTACCCCTGCCCACTTGGCCGGGGAGAGGGGGGGGGCTAGGAGCAGGGCCGTGCTCTTCCTCCCCTCCCCCAACAGGGCTGGGACTGGGAAAGGGGCCAGGATGGAGCATTGTTGGGCTGTTGCTGTGGAGACAGCATCCATAGCCCAGCCTGGGAGGCTGAGTGGGGAGAGCCTGGCCCTGGGAGCAGGGCGCCAGTTACCTTTCCGGTTGACTTGACTCCCTTCCAGACACAGAAGTAGACCAAAACCCAACAGGCCAGGAGGCAGAGGGTCACCTCCCAGTTGAGATCCCCAGGCACCTCCAGCCCGGAAGACAGGCGAAGGACTTTCCTTCTGGAAGGGGAGAGGTCGAGAGGATGAAGGGCTGGCCCTGAGCCCTTCCCCCCTCCTCTCCTTCCCTCCCAGGGGCCGGGCTGGGGGCGCGAGGGGAGACTCACTCCCAGAACTCGATGACGGGGGAGCGCCGATCGGACAGCTGGTCACAGGTGAGGTTAGCCACGCTGCCGTTGGCGCAGTCTTCCAGGCGGAAGATCTCCACACACTCCGGGCTGTTCCAGCTGTGCCCGCAGGAGGCCCAGGGCAGGGAGGCCGTGAAGGACTTCACCAGGTAGTAGAAACCCCAAGCCAGCACCATAATGTAGTAAGTGTTGCAGTAGAAGACTATCACCATGGAGGCAAAGCCCAGGCCTGCAGGGCAGAGGAAGGCCATTGGAGGGGGCTCCACAGGCTCCAGCTGGCCCACCCAGCCCCAGGGGGGGGCCTCTCCGGGAGAGGGAGCCCTGCTCCTCCAAGAGTCCAACCTTTGAAGAGGGGACAGATGTTCCAAACGTTGATGCTGCCAGCTTTCATGAACTGGCCCAGGGAGATCTCCAGGAAGAAGATGGGGATCCCTCCCAGCAGAGCAATCAGAAGATAGGGGATAAGGAATACTCCTGTCAGGGGAGAAACAACCACATCCAGGGTCACAGCCTGCCCACGGAGATCTGGGTTCGAATTTCCCAGCTGGGTAACTCTGGGTCGCTAAAGTTCCCTGTTATTTCTTTATAAAATACTGTATATTATTGGTTCTAAGGCAGAAGAGCCAGGTGGGCTACAACATGGAGGTTAAGGGACTTGCCCAGGGTCACACAGCCAAGGAAGTGTTTGAGGCTGGATTTGGGCCTGACTCTCAATCCACTAAGTCCACCTAGCTGCCCCTCACGTTCCCTATTTATAGTATTAGAGTTTGGTGTATTAGTTTCCTATTTTTAAAAAGGAAAATGACCTCCCAGGATGGCTCTACAGATCAATGAGGTCTTATCTTAGCCCTATAAGGCTGAATGGGGAAGAATGGGTTGAAGGGAGGGTACCCAGGTGGCTCAGTGGATTGAGAGCCAGGCCCAGAGGGTTCAAAACCAGTCTCAGACACTTCCTGGCTGTGTGACCCTGGGCAAGTCACTTTGCCCCCATTGCCCAGCCCTCACAACTCTTCTGCCTTGGAACTGACAGAGTCTATAGATCCTAAGACAGAAGAGAAGGGCGAAAAGAAAAGAATTGCTCCTTACCTTCTAAGATAAAAGGCAGAGTTTAAAAAAAAATGAATTGAACGGGTTGAGGGCTATCCAGAAAGCCTTCCCCCTGCCCCACCAGTCTCAGCCTCGTTGCCGAAGGGCCTCTCTTCCAGGAAGGCCACTTGGGCAACTAATGCTATTCCTCCCTGCAGCCTATCAGGGCCAGTCTATTGAGGGCATTGCTGGTCTGTTCTTTGGTCTTGAGTGGGCAAACTTGGAAGCATCAAGAGGCACCAGCTGTGCCCAGAGACAATCAGATCTCTCCATGCTGGTGGCTGATGGCAATTTCGCAAAACTCAGACCTCCTGGTTTTTGACTAGGGGGAGAGGTGCAGGGAGAGAGAACAGGATGATACGGAAGGATGGCAACAGACAGTGCTAGATGAGCCGCAGAGCGATTGAGTAACTACATGGCCAACTTTGCCCTGAAGAAGAGATAAAGACAATCTGTACTTCCCGCCACCCCCACCCACCTTTAGTAGAGGTGGAGATCTCTGGGGATGAAATATATTTCAATGTGTGAGAGAGAGAGAGAGGGGGAGAGAGACAGAGACAGAGGGAGAGAAGAAGAGAGGGAGACAAGAGAGACAGAGAAAGAGAGAAACAGAGATAGGAGAGAGAAAGACAGAAGAGGGAGAGAAACAGAAAGAGAAAGAGAAAAGGGTGAGAAACAAAGAGACAGAGACGAGAGACAGAAACAGAGAAGAGATAGAAGAGAGGGAGACAGAGAAGAGAGACAAGAAAAAAGAGATAGAGGGAGAGAAAGAGACAGGAGAAAGAGGGACAGAGACAAGCGAGAAAGAGACAGAAACAGAGAGAGATAGGAGAGAGGGAGACAGAAGAGACAAGAGAAAAAGAGATAGAGGGAGAGAAAGAGACAGGAGAAAGAGGGACAGAGACAAGAGAGACAGAAAGAAAGAGACAGAAACAGAGATAGGAGAGAGGGAGACAGAAGAGACAAGAGAAAAAGAGATAGAGGGAGAGAAAGAGACAGAGGAGAAAGAGGGACAGAGACAAGAGAGACAGAGAGAAAGAAAGAGACAGAAAGAGAGATAGGAGAGAGGGAGAAAGACAGACAGAAACAGAGAGAAAGAAAAAACAGATAGGCAGAGAAAGAGAAAGGGAGGAGAGAGAGACTGAGAAAAAGAAAGAGGGAGAGAAAGAGACAGAGAGGAGAAAGGAGAGAAACAGAAAGAAATAAGAGAAATTCCAGTGAAGAGTGCCCCCCAGTCTACACTGGGTACTACTACTCCTGGCATTCCTATGCCAGCTACAGGATTCTAGAGAGGATTCCGAGAAACCAGCTCTATATGCCAGCTATAGCAATGGACTGGAAAGCTGGAAAGCCCTGGGTTTGAATCTTGCCTAGCAGTGTGACCATGGGCAAACCACCCACTGAGCCTGTTTCCTTTCTGTAAGACCGGAAGATTATGGGGAGGCTCTGGCTAGGGGACAGATGGCCCGGGTGTTTTTGGAAACAAGTGCTATCAAAATGTCCCTCCCAAGGGGGCAGCTGGGTAACTCAGTGGATTGAGAACCAAGCCTAGAGACGGGAGGTCCTAGGTTCAAATCTGGCCTCAGACACTTCCCAGCCATGTGATCCTGGGCAAGTCACTTGACTCCCATTGCCCCCCTCCAAAAAAAAAATCCCTCCCAACTGGGAGAGGCAGCTTGGCCCAATGGCTAGAGCATTGACTTCTGAGTCAAGTCCAGGTCCCCATTCACATGGTGGCTGGCTGCTTCTAACACATGAACAGTGGCAGGTAGGGATTGGCATCCCCATTTTACAGCAAACAGGCTCAGAGAGCACTCTGCCCAGGGTCACAGCAAATAAAGTGCTCCAAGCAGGATTCAAACTCAGATCCTTCTTGACCTAAACTCCTGCGTGCCACCCAGTGGGCCACCTAGAGGCCATGTAGGAGAGAGAGGGTTTTTGTCTCAAACTGGAACTTTCCATTGGGTGACTTCTTGAGGAAGGCAAGAACAAGATCAGAAAACAAAGCACTGTGTGTGTAGAGATGCTGTCATCTGGGGCCCAGGGGAGAAATGACTTACCCAAGGTCACCTAGGACAATCAGGACAGGATCAAGATTCAGACCTAGGTTGACAACTCCCTGGCTCTTGGGAGGAGAGCAGTAGCTATTGGGAGTCCTAGAAGCCCCCTCCCTCCTGCCTGCAGTGGGGCTGCAGGGTACAATGAGGCCGAGTCCCTGCCTGGCAGCCACTGGATGGGGCTGGGGAGCTTGAAATTGGGGGGAGGGGGAAAGCATGGCCAGTGGCAGAGGGTGGTGAGGGGCAGGAAGAGCCAGCACCGAAGGGGTCTTCCTTCTTTTGTCCAGACCCCGCTCCAGCCCAGGCAGTTTGGGACAGATTCTGGGGAGGGCCACGGTGTGTGTGTGTGTGTGTGTGTGTGTGTGTGTGTGTGTGTGACTAAGGCAAGAGGCAGCAGGCAGGTACCCTGGCTGGTCATGATGCAACAGTCCCCAGTGAGCCAGGCTGCCTTAGCATCTTACTGCACACACACACACACACACACACACACACACACACACACACACACAGGTGGGTGTGAATGGCAGGAACCAGACAGAGCCCGAAGCAGATGGCCACCCAGAGCTCAGACCCCTCCAAAGGGTTTCAGGTCACACGTAATCCCTCCAAGACTGCCTGCCTGCCTCATGTGTCTGCGACACACTGCGTCATGTGACGCAACAGCCACGAGCATGCATGTGAGAGAGACCCACGCCAGGGGGAGGAGACAGCTGGCAGAGCAAGGGAGGGGCCCCAGGGTCCCACAACCTGGGCAGATGGAGGAAATGGAAAACTAGTCCTGAGGCCCAGATCCAGTGTGGGCTGGGGCAGGGGCCGGAGCCAGAGCCAAGAGAAGAGAGATGGAGAGAGGAGAGGAGAGGAGAGAGGGAGAAAAGAGAGAGAGAGAGAGAGCAGACAGGGAGAGACAAACCCGGGACAAGCAGGAGGCCCTGGCAGTGATGGAGTGTAGGGGAGCCAAACCGGTGGTCCCAGCTGGGGAGAAAGGAGGCACAGAGACCAGGCCCGGGCACAGAGGGCTGGGCTAGCAGCAGGGTCAAGGCCAAGGACAGTGAGTGGCCTGAAGGGGAGGGAGAGAGAAGCCACAGTGAAGTAAGTGTGCCCGGGCAGACAAGGCCGCCAGCTTCCGGGGCCAGCTTCCATCTCTCCTAATGCCCTTCTCTCTTCCCTGGCCAGACGTGTCCTGGGGCCACTGGGACCCCAAGCCCTCACGGCCCTGTTCCCAGTGGACAGCATCCTCCCACTGAAAGGCCCCCTCATCCGTGGGGGGCAGAGGATGCCTCCGGAAGTCTAATGAGCATGCCAAGAACATCTGGCCGAGTGTACCCTGTGATGCACGGTCCAGCCACGTTAATGCATTCACATGTAACAGCATGTAGATGAGCATAAAGGAGGAGGAACACATGCGTGCAAGTAAGTGTGTACGCATGTGTACAGAAATCAGGGCCTGTGCACCTAAGGGGGCCGAAGCAGCCGGGGTGCCCGGGCGGGTGGGCAGCCCTGGCCAGATAGAGCAGGTCATTGTGCAGGACAGGACAGGGTAGAAGGGATGTGCCCACACAGTGTGGCACTGTGGGCCCTGGGGTGGGGGGTCAGGCAGAGACTTACCTCCTAGAACTCTCCCAGGAGCCCATGCTCTTAAAGGGGCAGTCAGCCGCTGCTCCCCCCCCCCCCCACTCCCCATGGATTGAGGAAGGGGCCAAAGCCTTTGGAAAAAAGCCTTCTCTCTCCTTTCTATCCCCCCTCCCCCCAGCATCAGTTCCCCCAGCCATTAGGGTGGGCAGGGCAGTGCCAGCCAGTGAGCAGCAGGCCTGGGCCCACCCTGGCTGCATCTCCAGCCTTTGGTCCCGCCCCTGGGGAGCACGGAGGAGCACTGAAGCGCTGGGAGGGAGGGAGGGGGGCTGAGACCCTGGGCACCTGCCCCCTTCCCACCCATCTCCACAGAAGCCTTTTCCCCTCCCCTTCCGGGTCCTCCCTGGCCATGGACTTTGGCATCTCTGGGTTGGGATGGCTGGGGTGGGGAGGACCAGAGGGAGGAGGAGGAGGAAGGCCCCCGGCTGACCAGGGCAATGGAGGGCTGGCTGAGGAATGCAAGAGGGAAAGCAGGCTGGGAGGTGGGAAGCCAGGGAGGCGAAGGGCTGCTGGCGCGCCAGGGATGGAGCCCAGAGAGAGAGGGAGGCGAGGCTGCAGGGGCTGGGGCACACAGGCTGGCACAGGCCGGGCCTGGCATCCCGGAGGAGCCCAGCTGGCAGGGCCGGCGCACTCACCTCCGCCGTTCTTGTAGCACAGGTACGGGAAGCGCCAGACGTTGCCAAGGCCCACCGCGAAGCCCACACAGGACATGATGAAGTCCATCTGGCGGGTCCACGTCTCCCGCGGCGGGATGGCCAGGCCCGGGCCCGAGGTGCCCAGGCCGGCGGCCACCACCTCGGTCTTGATGGTGGGGGCTCCCTCGGCGGGGTCCAGAAGGGAGCCCTTCTTTTCCCTGGACACGCTGTAGATGCCGTTTTCTGCGGTCTTCTTCGCCATGGCCCCGCTACTAGGGCAGGGCTGGGCTGGGCTGGGCTGGGGGG
>NC_058136.1:71124927-71139962 GCF_016433145.1 Gracilinanus agilis | reverse complement strand
ATATGAATCTATACATATATGTATGTATATTATGTGTATATATTACATATACACATGTATATGAGATATATAACAAGAAATATACAAATATATCTTTACATATAATACATATATGAATCTATACATATATGCATATATTTATAAGTCATATGCTAAATATGTAAAAATGTAAATACACAGACATGTTACATAAAATAAGTATAACTACAGAAATCTATTTATATGTAATATAACAAATATAAAAATGTGTAATATAACAGTGTATACAATTTTAACCAGACATTTATAGCCGATAAGCATCAGTTCATACATATACGATACAATAACCCTATAGGATGTGATACACATGAATATATTTTCTAGAATACATTGTGTAAGTACATTTATGCATGCTGTGATATACTCCTATATTATATGGCAAATGTAGACTTATGTTTCTATAGTATATGATGGCTATATGGAATCTGTGTCTATTCTGTGATGACTATATATGTGTGTGTTATGTGAAGACGATCTAATTTTTGCCTTTCTGCATGTATTGTCTATACTAGCCAGATCAATTATGCATGTGATTGGGGAGGGAGGGAGGGAGCGCACATCTCGCCTCTGGGCTCCAGTAAGAGCTAAGAGCCCGGGTAGTCCCTCAGTGAAGGCTCCTGGCCAACTTCTGGCGGAGGGATCCGGGCCCCTAAAGCTGGGGAGAGGCCGAGGGTAGCCTAACCATGGCGCCCCTCAGGCTAAGCCTGGACTCCTTCCATCTCCAGCACTTTTTCTTTCTCATTCACTTTTGCGGATTCCTCGGGGCCTGCAAAGATCCGGCCGGGCTGGGGGAGGGGGCAGCTCAGTGGATGGAGAGAAGGGAGGCCTCAGGCACTTCCGGGCTGCGTGACCCTGGGCCAGTCACTTCACTGCCATCCCCCAGCAGGCTCTTCCGCTGCAGTATGGATTCTAAAAGGGAAGGGAAGGGTTTAAAAAAAAAAAAAAAGGGAAAGTTGGGCTCCCCCTCCGGGCTGGCGGCGGGGTTGCTGGGAAAGACGCTGACGCCGCGGCCTCCCTTTCTCTTGCCAAGTTTATCCACACCTTGGAGGACCAGCCCACGTTCTCCCAGCGCGACCGGTGCTACGTGGCCTCGCTGCTGTCCCTGGCGCTCCACGGCAAGCTGGAATACCTGACGGACATCATGAAGACGCTGCTCAACGACCTCGCGGCCCAGTATGTCCACAAGAACCCCAAGCTGATGCTTCGCAGGTACGGAGGGCCCGGCCCGTGCCCGCCCTGGGCAGCCCGTCTCGGGGCTCTCCGGGGATCGTGGCGCCGCCTGGGCCGCCCTCTCACGGTCTCGGCCCTCTTTCCCCACAGGACTGAGACCATGGTGGAAAAACTACTCACCAACTGGATGTCCATCTGCCTCTACTCCTTCCTGAAGGTGAAGCAGCCTCAGCCCACGCACAAGGCTAAGGACTCTCCTCTCTGTCCGGCCAAAAGCTTAAGCATTGGCTCCGAGGCGGAAGAGCGGGAAGGGCTGGGCTACGGGGGTGGGGGAAGTGACTCGTCCAGGGTCACCCAGCCGGGAAGTGTCTGAGGCCACATCGGAGCCCAAGACCACTGAGCCAGCGGGCTGCCTCCCACCTCCTCGGATCTTCACCTCCCATTGACCAAAGCGTGTTGCCTGGGGATGCCTCTCCATTTCTAGGATCCCATGAGCCAGTGCTTCGGCGTCCTGATGCTCTCTCTTCTCTCTCCTGCTCCTAGGAGGTGGCAGGGGAGCCCTTGTACATGCTCTTCCGGGCCATCAAGTACCAGGTGGACAAGGGCCCTGTGGATGCGGTGACGGGCAAGGCAAAGCGGACCTTGAACGACAGCAGGCTTCTGCGGGAGGACGTGGAATTCTGGCCCCTGACCCTGACCGTGCTGGTAGGGTCTGGGGCTGGCACGGCCGAGCTGCAACGAGTGCCCGCCCGAGTGCTCAACACCGACACCATCACTCAGGTCAAGGAGAAGGTGCTAGACCAGGTCTACAAGGGCACGCCCTTCTCCCAGAGGCCTTCAGTGCATGCCCTGGACCTTGGTGAGCCACCCTCCACCCCCTGCCCTCCAGGGACAGCAGTGCCCGCCAGGCCACGGAGTGGCCCGAGTGGGGCAGACAGTGTCCAGCGAAGCCTCTGTGGGCAGGCTGGGGTGGGGAGAAGCCTGGGGCCTGGGAACGAGCCGAGTTTAGCAGGGTAATTCCTGTCGGGACAGACAGACAGACAGGAGAGCTGAAGGCATGGGGGAAGGGCAACGGGACGGATCCACGGAATGGGCTTACTGGGAAGCCGCAAAGCTCGTTTGGTGCCGAGGTCATGGAACAGTCCACGGGGAACCTTTGAACGAGCGAGGGGATGAGGGCCCTCGTTCTCCTACCGAAGAACAGACCCCTGGACGACCAAGGGACCCAGGCGCCCCGGATCCAGCTCTGAGGCGGGCCGGGGCCGAGTTCTTCTTGTTAAAGGGGTTGCGGGCTGCCCGCCGAGAAGCTCTCAGACTCTTCTCTCCATCCCCCTTCCCCCTCCTTTCTCCAGAGTGGCGTTCAGGGCTGGCTGGCCACCTGACCCTGTCAGATGAGGATTTGACTTCCGTGACCCAGAATCAGTGGAAAAGACTCAACACTTTGCAGCATTACAAGGTGCTGGGGAGGGCGCAGCCGGGGCGGGAGCCAGAGCTGGGCCTTTCTTTGGTCCTTGCCCCCAGCAGCTTGGCCTTGCTCCCCTCTCCCTCTCGGTAGGTCCCGGATGGAGCCACTGTGGGACTCATCCCCCGAATGCACAACGGGAATGGCCTCTCCAAGAGCCCCAATCAGAGTTTTCTGTCTGGAGAGAGTAAGTGGCAGCCCCGCTCCCCGGAGCCCCCACCCCCAGGCTGCGAGGGGAGATGCCTTCATGGACGGGGGGTGCACGAAGCAGGGGATGCTGGGAGAAGAGGGCCTGTGGGGGAAGAACTAGACAGGGACGGTGGATCATCCCCGCCAAGTCTCTCTGGCTGAGCCCAAGACAAGTTACGGGGAGAGAGGAGCGTGGGCACGTGGCTGCTCGTTCTCTTCCTCCTAAAAGGACTCTGTACTAATTATCTAATCAGCCTCATTAGCCTCGTGGCATGGGCTGAACCAAGGAGGAGAGGGAAAGTAGGTGCGATGCGGCTGGGAGGGTCCAAGAACTGTGCCCAGGCTTGGCCCGTGCTGGCAATGCCAAAGGCCCTGGGCATCCATTCGGGCCGCCCCTGCTCCCAGTCTCCCTCCACGTGGGCTGTGCCCCCTCAGGCTTACCCATGCTGGAGGACGGAGACGAGAGCGGCATCCGGCTCTGGCACCTGGTCAAGTGTACCGAGGAGCCCGAGGTCCCCAAGCAGAGGAGGAGCAGCCTTCGAGAGCGAGAACGGGCCAAGGCCATCCCGGAAATCTACCTCACGCGCTTACTGTCCATGAAGGTGGGTGCGGGGCAGACGGGGCGGCCCACCCAGTGCTCCAAGGGCAATCGGCTTCCCACAGCTAAGCCGCCGAGCCCAAAGGGGGAAGGGGACCCACCCAGCCTTGGGCCATCCAGGCTCAGGGTCTTTCCCATACAGTGGTTCGGGCCACCAATGGAGCAACAGCTGCGCCGCCACCCAGACCGACCAACAAGTGTTGGGCAAAAATAGGCGTATTTCTTTGGCGCCAGAGGCTTGTTTCCCATTTTTCTTTTATAATTTGCAAGGGAGGAAAGAGAGAGAAAGAGACAGTCAGAGAGGGAGACAGAGACAGAGAGACACACACACACAGAGATTTGTTGCACGAAAAAAAAAAAAACTAAATTAAAATTAAAGGTACCAGGGACAGCTGGGTGGCTCATTGGATGGAGAGTCAGGCCTAGAGATGGGAGGTCCTGGGTTCCGATCTAGCCTCAGACACTTCCCAGCTGGGTGACCCTGGGCAAGTCACTTGACCCCCATTGCCTACCCTTCCCACTCCTCTGCCTCAGAGTCAATATACAGTATTGATTCAGAGATGGAAGGCGAGGGTTAAAAATAAGAATACATTTTAAAAAACAAAAGATGCCAGACAGGATGTCGCGTGTCTCCCACACAGGGCACACTGCAGAAGTTTGTAGATGATACCTTCCAAGCCATCCTCAGTGTGGACCGGCCTGTGCCCATTGCAGTCAAGTATTTATTCGACTTCTTGGATGAGTTGGCAGACAAATATGGCATCGAGGACCAAGAAACCCTGCATATCTGGAAAACCAACAGGTAGCTCTGTCCGGACCCACCTCGAGGGGCACCCCAGAGGATCCAGAAAGACCCTTAGACCATTTGGTCCTATCCAACCATTTCACAGATGGGCAAACTGAGGCCCAGAGCAGTGAGGTGATTTGCCAAGATCGTAGAGAAAATAAGAGAACCGAAGCCAGAACTCACGTATCCTGACTCCCAAGTCTAGATTACCTGCTTGATCTTGGGGGGGGGGGGGGGGGGGACACCCGAGTCGGGGAGGGAGATGAGACTTGGAAAGCAGGTCATAGAAAGATGATGAAAGGATTTGTGCCCCCTCAATGCCCCTCCCCATCACAGGAGCTCTATACCTCCCAGGATCCAAAGGGGGAAGGGGCTTCCTTTCCACCTCCACGTTAGGAAGGACAGATGACTGTAATTTCCACGATGATTCATGGACTCCACTGGAGCCAACAGGAGGCTATGTTCAGCCCTGATCACGGAAGGGTTTTTTAGTTACTTTTTATTATAAACTTAATATCAGGGTGAGCTAGGTGGCTCTGCGGGTAGAGAGCCAAGCCTGGAAATGGGAGGTCCCTTGGGTTGGAACCTGACCTCAGACCCTTCCTAAGCTGTGTGACTCTGGGCAAGTCACTTCACCCCTACTGCCTTGCCCTTACTGCTCTTCTGCCTTGGAACCAACCGATATGCAATATTGATTCTAAGATGGAAGATGAGGGGGTATTTAAGCTATAAATAAATAAAATTAATATTCCCACCCCAGCAATCACCAGAATAAAGCCCAATCTGAACTCTGTAATAAAAAGAACTGAGCTGCCCCCTTCCTGCCCTTTGCCCATTTCATCTGTACAGAGATGCCCAAGGAGAGTCCTTCTCTGTTCCTCATATCTGCCATTTTTAATGCAGCCATAATATACTCTGTTTCCTCAAAATGCCATCATTTGGCCCTTCCTCTATGGTGCCTTAGTTGCCCGTTTATCCAGTGAGCATCATTCAGTGCCTTTTCAGTCTGCTACTGTGCAAAGCATTGGGGCCCCAGAAATTAAACCCAAACCCTTGACTCCAATGACTAATAATGCAGCAAGGATTTTTTTTCCCCATACGATTTATCATTCTATTCTTTGTCTCTATGCCCAGTTGTGGGACTTCTAGATCCAACATTATCATCGGGCTCTTCAAATTCTTATTTAAGAAACTGCTGGGGGGCAACTGGGTAGCTCAGGAGATGGAGAGTCAGGCCTAGAGACGGGAGGTCCTGGCTTCCAATCCGACCTCGGACACTTCCCAGCAGGGTGACCCTGGGCGAGTCACTTGACCCCCATCGCCCACCCTTACCACTCTTCCACCAAGGAGCCAATACACAGAAGTTAAGGGTTTAAAAAAAAAAACTGCTGGGTAGCTTTCCCAAGAGATTTTGCCTAGGGTTCATATCCACTGACAATGTATGAGTGTCTCTATTTCTGGGAAACTTGGGTTTGGAGTGAGGTAACAAAACGTTGTTCCTTCTCTGGTCTCTGCTGTCAGCCTGCTGCTGCGCTTCTGGGTAAACACCCTGAAGAACCCCCAGTTCATCTTTGACGTCGGGGTCTCAGACAATGTGGATGCTATTCTCACTGTCATCGCTCAAACCTTCATCGACTCCTGCACCATCTCTGAGCACAAAGTGGGCCGGGTGAGGAGGAATGGGGGAAATGGCGTCTCCAGAAGTTTTTGACACATTGTTGGAGTGTCTGTGGTGGAGGAGGCTCAGAAAGCTAGGAAGGGGGTCTGGGAGAAGTTGGGGGATGCCCCAGAATGGCATAGCAGTGTGAGAGATGTTGTCCGTGGGGGATGAAGCACTAAGAAACCAAGGGTGAAGTGTTGGGAATGGGAACTGTGGCCAGGGTCTGCTGGTGGAGTAAGGATTCGGCCTGGATCTTGAGTCCGTGCTTCTTTTTTCTGGGGCTGGCAGGACTCTCCTGTGAATAAACTTCTCTATGCCCGGGAGATTCCTCGATACAAGCAGATGGTGGAGAAGTAAGTGGCTGGCTGACCCATAGAGCAGGGCTTACCAAGAGGGGAGGAGGACATTGGGCCTGTTCCTTGGGAGGCTGACATTCGAGCTGAGGAAGGGCCCGTATGGGGCTCCTATTAGACCTAGGGCTGGGGGCAGCTGGGTAGCTCAGTGGAGTGAGAGTCAGGCCTAGAGACAGGAGGTCCTAGGTTCAAACCCGGCCTCAGCCACTTCCCAGCTGTGTGACCCTGGGCAAGTCACTTGACCCCCATTGCCCACCCTTACCAATCTTCCACCTATGAGACAATATACCGAAGTACAAGGGTTTAAAAAAAAAAATTCAATTAGACCTAGGGCTGGCTGACCCTTCCTTCATATCCCCCCTCTGCCCAGGTATTATGCAGATATTCGGCAGAATACAACTGCCAGTTACCAGGAAATGAACTCAGCCTTGACAGAGTTATCCGGGGTGAGTAGCAGGATCAGGACTGGGGAGGGGAGGCAGGGCAGCTGTCCTAGGCGGAGTGGATAACCAGGCTCTGGGCAGTGAAGATTAGGGGAGACAGAAGGAGCAAGAGAACCAGGCCTTGGCCATATTATGGTCTGAGTGGGGAGACTGGCCTTACCCCTAGGAAAGAGTTTTAAAAAACAGCAACTACCCATACAGGAAAAGATGTGAGTTCAGCTTTCTGTGAGTGCTTTGAACTTTTAGGAGGGAGTGGTTGACTTCTCGTGGACTGAGTTAAGCAGGGAAGACTGCTTGGAAAAGGGGACACTTAAACTAAGTGTCCTGGAAGGCTGGGCAGGCAAGAGGAGGATAATTGAAGGCAATGCATCATGGATCACAAATTTGATTTTTTTCCAACAGCAAGCATTTATTTCCTCTCTCTCTGTCCTATCTCCCTTACCCAACCATGGGAAAAAGGTGGGGGGAACCCCAAAAACTTTTGTAATAAATTGCACAGACAAGCCAAGACCAATTCCCACAGGGGCTATTTCCCAAAACGTATGCCTCATTCTGCACCGTGGGGTCCACCACCTCTCTGTCAGGAAATGGGAAGCATGTCTTAGCAGGAGTCCTCTGGAACCATGGTTGACCAGTGCATTGATCAGAACTCTTTAAGTCTTTCAGGGTTGCTTGTCTGTAACAATAGAGATGACACCATTGTATAAATTAGTGCATCAGTTCAGATGAGTCTTCCCAGGTTTCTCTGAAACCATTCCCTTGACCATTTCTTCCTAGAGTAATATTCCATTCCGTTCATATGCCATAATTTGTTCAATAGATGGGCACTCCCTAAGTTTCTAGTCCTTTACCACTGCAAAAAGAGCAGCTATAAACTTTTTGCACACAGGGGTCCTTTTCACTTTTGAGGGTCATAGACTTTAGAAGAGACTGTGGGGGCCATCAAACCCAACTCCGTGATTTCACAGATAAGGAAACAGAGACTCAGAGGAGTTAAATAATCTGCCCATGCAGTATATCTCCTTTGACCCAGCAGTACCATTACTAGGCTTGTATCCCTAAGGGATTTTTTTGTAAAGGTGGGAGGAGCCAGACCTAGAGAGGGGAGGTCCTGGGTTCAAATCTGACCTCATCCACTTTCTAGCTGTGTGACCCTGGGCAAGTCACTTAACCTCCATGGCCCAGCCCTTCCAACTCTTCTGCCTTGGAACCAATATGCGGTATTGATTCTAAGATGAAAGGTGAGGGTTTTAAATAATTAAATAAACAAACAGTCAAATAAAAAAGCAAACAAACAAACAAATAAATGGATGAATAAATAAATAGATAAATGAATAGATAAATAAATAAAGGTTGGCAGAGAGAGGGAAAGACCTCTATGTACAAAAATATTTAAAGCATCTCTTTTTGTGGGAGGGCCAAGAATTGGAAAGTGAGGGGATGCCCAACAATTGAAGAATGACTGAGCAAGTTATGGCATATGATTGAAAAGGAATACCATTGTGCTACAAGAAATGATATGCAGGACAATCTCAGAAAAGCCTGGAAAGACTTACATGAACGGAGGCAGAGTGAAGTAAGCAGAACTGGGAGAACACTGTATGCAGTAACAGCAATAGAAGGCGCTGCACAGCTGTGAATAACTTGGCTGTTCTCAGCAATACACTGATCCAAGCCAATCCCAGAGGACTCATGATCAAAAAGAGGCCATCTGCTTCCAGAGAAAGAACAGAGGGAGGCTGAATCCAGACCACAGCAAAATTTTTTTTTCCCTGCTTGATTTGTTCATTTTTTTTTTTTTTGGTTCAAATTTCCTTCCACAAAAAAAAAAAAATGAATGTGAAAATCAGTTTTACATGCTTGTCGCACATGTCAAATCTATATCTGAGTGCTTGCCATCTCAGCGGGGGGGGGGGGGGAAGAATTCGAGGCTCAAAATTATTTTAAAGATGTTTTTAAATGTCTTTACATGTCATTGGAGGAAAATTTTAATTTCATTTAAAACAATCACTTGCCCCGGGGAACAGCTAGGTGGCTCAGTGGATAGAGCACCGAGCCTGGATTAGGGAAGACCTGGGTTCCAATAGGGCCTCAAACTATGGTTCCCTGGACAAGTCACTTCACCCCAATCACCTAGCCCTTACCGCTCTTCTGTCTCAAAACTGATCCTAAGACAGAAGGTAAGGGTTAAAAAAAAATCAGTTACTCAGGCTCCTACAGCTAGTACCAGGGTGGGACCTCGATCTCCCTAGAGTCAAGGCCATCTCCCTATTCCTGCACCAAGCTATCTCCAAACAGTGTGGGAGGCACGCTATAAACCCAGGTCCTCCTGACTGCAAGGCTGAGACTTAGGCTATAGAAAAGCCCTGTGAGACCAACGTGGCCAGAGCAGAAGGGAGCTGAGGCATCAGATTGGAACAGTAGGATGGGGACAATTGTTTTAGTGGGGGGGGGGGCCCAGAGGGAAGGGAGGAATGGACAGAACTCCCAGGGACCAAGTGTCCAAATGGGGATGATTCAGACCTCATTGGTCTGCTCCCCACCGAGACCTGACACTCTTCCCCAAAATGTGTCCCCCACCCCAAACTCCAGAACTATGCTTCTGACATCACCTGCCTGGTTGCCCTGCATGAACTGTATAATTACATCAACAAGTATTATGACCAGGTGAGAAGCAAGTGGGCTTCTGGGTGGGGGTTGGAGAAGGGTCTAGAACCTTGGAGGGGAGGGGGAGAACCCTTAAGATCAGTTATCTAGAACCACTTAAAGTTGGAGAGGAGGTGGAGGGAGTGAGCAGTTGATCGAAGCTCTCTTCCCAGCCCCCCGGAAGCCAGTTTTGTTTGAACCGGAGTGGGAAGTCATCTCTCGGGTGCCAGACCCAAATTCCCTGAGGAAAAAAAAGGGACCCCGGGACCAAAGCTCGGATTGGCCAAGCTGGGAGTGATGGTGTAGGCGCCATTTCTCCCAGGAAGTGCTCCAGGATTGCTTCTGGGAGGTTTGCCCTTGGCCAAGGAGGACCACCACTCTGGCCTCTGAGGTTCAGCAGAGACAGAATTGGGGGGAGAGCTGAAAAGGAGGGGCACTCTAGCTGATGGGCTCTCTCCGGCTTCTCCCAGATTATCGGTGCCCTGGAAGAAGACCCCGTGGGACAGAAGATGCAGTTGGCCTACCGACTTCAACAAATTGCTGCTCTGGTGGAGAACAAAGTGACCGACTTGTGAGGACCCAACCCCCAGAGCCCAGATCTGGGGCCAAGGAGAAGGAGATGGACCAGCCTGTTTGGGTGTGGGGAGCTGCCCCAGCCAGGCTCGCCAGTCAGCTGCCAGGGCTCCTGCTCTCTTACCAGTAGTGCCTTTTGCCCCGGCTCCCCGTTCAGTCACCTGGATGACTCTGCCCTTCCCAAGTTTCCCTGCCCTCCCCACTCCCAACCACTGCCATGATAGTCAGAGAGGGCTGTATAGAGCCTCAAAAGAAGTTAGGCCTGGAGTGGCCAAGGCTTGACCCTCTCTTCCCAAGTGGATCATGGGACACTATCTGAGACACTTTTCCATGCTGGAGAAGGGCCAGGACTTCCTGCTCAAGTCAGTCTGGCTTCCATGGCTTCCCCTTGCCCCTGTCACTAGGAATACTAGTGGGGCTCTGCGTGTGTGTGTGTGTGTGTGTGTGTGTGTGTGTGTGTGTGTGTGTGTGTGTGTGTGTGGTGTGTGTGTGGAGGTGGGGGGGGGGGGACACACCAAGCTTTGCCTTTCTTATTCCGAGGCCTCTTAACTGTGGCATAGCTAGTCTCAGGCAGCCCCAGGTTATCCTAATTCACACCAGCTCCAGCCCCTATTGGGAAACTTCAAGGAAGGCCTGCTCCCTCCCCACCCCCATCCCATGTATTTATTTACTTGCTGGAAAATGCCATTTGGAAATAAATGAGATCAAAGCCTTGAAATAAAAAGTTCCAAATAATCTCGTCTGTAGTTTATGTTTGTGGAGGGTCTGGAGGACAGGCAGTTCTCAAGAAGTTTCCTGAGAAGGACTCTCCTTTGGCCTTTTGGAGGCCTGTTCCTGGGCCCTGAGGGTGCTGGGTAGGGAGACACAGGGAGGAGGCAGAAGGAGCCCTGAGCCTAGTTAGTAGGGAGAGCTAGCTGGGGCTGGGAGTTGGGAAGGACTGTAGAGTGCGAGCTGTGTGCTCCTCTGGCCAGGTTCTCCTCCTGCCTCTCTGACTGCTTCTTCTCTGTCTTCGCTGCCAGATCAGGTCCCCTAGCCATAGGTGTCCCTCAGGGGCCTGTCATGGGCTCCCTTCTCTTTCCTGTGGATTCTGCTTCGTTGGCCCACCTCCTCAGCTCCCGGGACCATATCTCGACTGCCAATTCTCAGATCTATGTAGCCTGCTCTGTCCTCTTCAACTCATGACCTTTCAGACAGCTGAAACTGGATGTCCAGTTAGACATCTTCAACTCACCATGTCTTAAGGCTAAAGGAACTCACCTCCAAGTGGGAGGAGGGAGGGGAAGAAGGGAGGGCCTTTGGGCCTCATCATTTGGGAAAGCATGCTTAAAAGGATTATTATGCGCAGTTGGATCTTTGAATTCAACAAAAACTGAACTCTGGTCAAAATGGATATATGATTTAGACAGAAAGTGTGATACCATAAGCAAATGAGGGGAGCAGGGAATAGTTTAACCGAAAGATCTATGGAGAAGGGAAGAATTTAGGAGCAAACAAGAGATGGAGAACTTTTACAAGATGTAAAATGATTCCCTTTGATTATATTAAATGAAAAAACTTTTGCACAAACAAAACCAATGTCACGGAGTTTAGAAGGGAAACAGTAGATTGGGAAACATTTTGACAGCAAATCTCTCTCTCTCTGATAAAGGTCTCGTTTCTCAGATTTACAGAGAACTAAGTCAAATTTAGAAGAATACAAATCATTCTCCAATTGACAAATACTCAAAGGATATGAACAAGCTGTTTTCAGAGGAAGAAATCAAAGCTATCGGGAGGGGGGAGGAAGAAGGAGAGGGAAATGTGAATCATGTAACCATGGAAAAATATTCTAAATTAAACAAGCAATTAATTAATTATTTAAAAAAAAGAAATATGGATATTCAACTGAGTCAAACTACAGCTGACAACCAATAAGCTAGTTTTCACTCAAGGCGAGATTTAAGAGTGATATGGTGATAATTCTTTTTTTTTTTAAACCCTTATCTTCTGTCTTGCTGTGTATTGGCTCCAAGGCAGAAGAGTGGTAAGGGTAGGCAATGGGGGTCAAGTGACTTGCCCAGGGTCACACAGCTGGGAACTGTCCCAGGCCGGATTTGAACCTAGGACCTCCCATCTCTAGGCCTGACTCTCAATCCACTGAGCTACCCAGCTGCCCTCTTGGTGATAATTCTAAGGTGATATTTTGGCTAAAATCAGAAGGAATCCAAGATGCTGATGATGATTTTAACACAAAACCCTCCACTCTCCAATTTCCACTTTTGAATTTTTGATATTATTGATTTTTAAGATTTTAAAAATGGTTTTTATTTTTAATCTATTTGATTCTGAATCTATTCCTGTATTACCCTTGTACCAAAGATTGTAAAAATATGTGGAAATATGATAAAAATAAAATAAAATTCCAAAAAACAAACAAAAAGAAATGAAAGCTATCACTACTCATATGAAAAAATGTTTTAAATCATTCTTGATTAGAAAAATGCACATTTTTCCTTTGGCAAAATCTATAATGAATTATTTTTTCTGGGTCATAACATGAATTATCATGCAAAACATATTTCCATATGTTCTTTTTGGAAGAGAATATTCACATAAAACCAAAATCCAAAAACAAAAACACAAATGAAATAAAGTGAAAAATCGTATGCTCTGATCTGCATTCTGACTTCAATGGTTCTTTCTCTGGCGGTGTAGAGCATTCTGTCATAAATCCCTCAGAATTGTCCTGGATCATTATACTGCTGAGAGTAACTAAGCCTTTCACAGTTAATCATTCCATGATATTGCTGTTGCTGTGTGCAATGTTCTCCTGGTTTCTGCTTATCTCACTGCATCAGTTCATGAAGGTCTTTCAATTCTTTCTGCAATCCTGTTCTTCATTCCTTATAGCACAAAAGTATTCCATCTGCCATCATATACTACAATTTATTCAGCCATTCCCCAATTGATGGACATTCCCTTCAATTTCCAGTTCTTTGCAACCACAAAAAAAGCTACTGTAAATCTTTGTGTATAAATAGGTCCTTTCTCCTTTAAAAAAGATCTTTTTAGGATACGGACTCTTAGTACCACCTCACACCTATCAGATTTGCCAATATAACAGTAAAGGAAAATGATAACCATCATAGGGGATGTGGCAAAATTGGAACACCAATGCGTTGCTAGTGGAGTGAGTTGTGAACTGATCCAACCATTCTGGAGGGCAATTTGGAACTATAATCAAAGGGCCATAAAACTGTGCATAGTCTTTGGTCCTGCAACACATTACTAGGTCTGTATCCCGAAGAGATCAAGAAAAGGGGAAAGACCTACTTGTACAAAAATATTTGTAGCATCTCTCTTTGTGGTGCCAAAGAATGGGAAACTGAGGGGATGCCCTTCAATTGGGAATGACTGAACAAATTGTGGTCTATGATGGCGATGGAACACTATTGTGCTATAAGGAATGATGAACAGGATGAGTTCTGGAACTGGAAAGACCTACATCAACTGATTTTTTTTAAACAGTATTTAACAAAAATTTTTTTATTTTGAATATTTTCCCCTAGTTACGTTTCATGTTCTTTCTCTCTCCCCCAAACCCCACCTAACCCCCCCCCCCCCAGTGGACGAACAATTCCATGAACTGATGCAGAGTGAGATAAGCAGAACCAGGAGAACAATGTACACAGTAACAGCAATATCGTGGGATGATGAACTGTGAAAGATTTAGCTACTCTCAGCAATACAGTGATCCAGGCCAATTAGCAAGGACTTATGACAGAGAATGCTATCCACTTCCAGAGAAAGAACTGTTGGACTCTAAATACAGATCAAAGCATACTATCTTTCACTTTCTTTCATTCACGTTTTTATTTTAGGATTTTGGTTTTATATGAGTATTCTCACAAAAAGAGCATATGGAAATATATTTTTCATGATAATACATGTATAATCCAGATCAAATTGCTTACTCTCTGGGGTGGGGGGAAAGGGAGGGAAGGAGGCAATTTGGATCAAAAAACTTAAGTGGAAAATTATTACATGTAATTGGTAAAATAAAATATCTTTACCAAAAACAAACAAGAAATAATGAGCAGGATGATTTCAGAAACAAAAACAAAAACAAAAACAAAAACAAAAAAACCGGAAAGACCTCCATGAACTGATGCAGAGTGAAATAAGCAGAACCCGGAGAACAATGTTACATAGTAACAGCAGCTGTGCAAGATTTAGCTATTTTCAGCAACACAGTAATGTAGAACAATTATGATAGGCTTGGGACAAAGAATGCTATCCACCTCCAGAGGATGAACTGTTGGACTCTAAATACAGATCAAAGCATACTATTTTTTCCACTTTATTTCATTTGTGTTTTTATTTTGGGATTTTGGTTCTAGGTGAGTATTTTCTCACAACAATGGGAGTTTTACGTGATAATAATACATAACCCAGATCAAATTGCTTTTCATCTTCCTTCATCTCCGGGAGGGAGGAGGGGAGAGAGGAATCTTATAATTTTGGAAAACGTATGTTGAAAATTGTTATTAAATATAGTTGGGAAAATAAAAGAAATAAAAAACCAAATAAATAAGGAAGGGGGAATGAACTCATCATCTTTCCCCAAAACCCTTCCCAGCCCCCTCCCTATTACTGTGTGTCCAGATAGAGGGGTAGGGAAAGTTCTAGCTTTAGGACAAAAAGTGAGGGAGTACAGAACACAGTAGACTGCCTATTCCTCCCCTCCAGATCATGGAGGCTGGGACAAGCAGTAACGCTATTCTCCCAGCCCCCCAGGCTCGAAACCTAAGTGTTCAGATCGACTTTTTCGTCTCACGCCCCCCACATCCAAGCATTCCAAAGTCAGTCGATTTCCCCTTCGCCACATTTCGAATTCGCCCCTTTCTCTCTTCCCACTATGCCAGCAAAGTGATTTTCCTAAAACGCAGGTCCCACAGTATTACCCGCCCTGCCCCCTCCCCGCCATAAAGCTCCATCGACTCCCTATTGCCTCCCAGATCAAATACCAAACGCTCAGTTTTGGCACCCAGGCTCCTTAACCTTGCCACCCCCCCCCCCCCCCCCCCCCCCCCCCCCCCCCCCCCCCCCCCCCCCCCCCCCCCCCCCCCCCCCGCC
>NC_058136.1:71101723-71124612 GCF_016433145.1 Gracilinanus agilis | reverse complement strand
GGGGGGGCGTGACAGCTCCAGGCCTGGCCCCGCTTTCCCCCTAGACTTGAACTTGAAACACCGAGAAACCGATGAGCCCCTTTCCCTCGGAGGGGAGGGGTCGCGAAAGAGGGAGGAAGGGAGTGGAGCCAGGCAGCCAGAGGCCAGATCAGCCCGGCCCCCTGCAAGGGGATCGGCTTTAGAAGCTCAGGTGGCTCGGCCAGCCTAGGCCTAGGGAAGGCTCCGTTCCGGGAGCATGTACCTTTAAGAGTTAAAGGACCAGGACCCTCAGCGACTTGGTAGAGTGGACTTTTTTGGGTGGTAGGGGGAGGGGACCTTTCCACTGACATACCTTTCCCTTCCCTAAAAGCAGCTGAGAATCTATTTATAACCCTTTCCCTGGCCGGCCGAGTGAAATCACCCCAGCTATAAATGCCCCTCAATCCACTCTCCTCACAGTAGAGATAAGGTCTCCCTCCTCCCAAAAAAATTCCAAAAGGAGAAATTGACGTCAACTCCATCCCCACCCCCTACCTCCAACGGACTAGGCCAAGTGACTGAGGGCAGAGCACCCGAGCTGTGCAGACACGGGCTGGGGACCGGGGATCAGTTAACTAGATTTTCCTGGTAACCCCCGCCTCGGGGTTGAGTAGGTAGAGTGTAGTGTGGTGGTGGAGAGGGCGAGATGAGCTCAAGCAGCAGCAGCAGCGACAGGTAGGGGAGTGCCTCCAGCCTGTGGGGCGAGATCCCAAAATGAGCCCTCCTTCTGGGATTCTCTGGGCCCCGGGGGAGGGGGGGCGGAGCGGAGCGGAGCCGAGCGGGCAGCCCTGGAGAATGGGGGCAGGGGGCGGGCTGGGGGCCGGGGAGGAGGGAGCCCGCTGAGATCGCCCTGGAGACTGATGGGAGGTGTGTGGGGGAGGCCAAGGAGGCTTGCAGGGTAAGCTGAGGCCTTTCCTCTCACCCCTACCAACAAGCTCACATCTTGTATGTGGCCACGAGTTCACTGATCTGGAGGTAAGAGCTGGTCGGGTGCTACCCCCCGTGGTGCTGGAGGGCCTTTTGGGATCTGATGACGAGGAGCAGGAAGACCCCACTGATTACTGCAGGGGTAATGGAGAGGGGTGAAAGCCAACTTGGCCTCCTCCCTTTGGAGGGGAGGTGGGGGTGAAGGGCCCAGCCCAAGGCAGGCAGCCCAGATGAAGAGAGGCAAAGGCAGCTGCAGACTGGGAAGGGATGCAGGTAGGGTGGAGGTGGGAGGGCACAGCCGACACCCCAAGCCCCTTCCCCTGGGGTCCCTGGCCCTTCATCCGTTTATGGGGGGGGGGGGTGGGAGAAGAGGAGAGACAGAGAAGGAGACAGGGAGGGGCTCCACTCTTGGGGTGATCATCAAGCCTTGCCAGTTCATTGGATTAGGGCCCCCAAGATTAGGACGGACACAGAGCCCCTAAGGGGATAAGGATGGCTAGGCAGGGGGCACCTAGACTGTCTCTGAGCCGTGGTCTTCCTTCCCTACCCCCCAGGTGGTTACTACCCGGTGAAGATTGGAGACCTGTTCAATGGGCGATACCATGTGGTTCGAAAGCTGGGATGGGGCCACTTCTCTACTGTCTGGCTCTGCTGGGATATCCAGTGAGTGGCCCCTCTACCACACCCTCCTGGCCAGTCCCTGGTAGAGAGGTTCTACCTGGGGGATCTCCCCCCTCCCCCTTGGATTTGGGGGTCCAGACTCTAGGGTTGGTGGTGATGGTCAACTGGGGGGTCTCTTTTGTAGGCGGAAACGGTTCGTGGCTCTGAAGGTGGTGAAGAGTGCCGTCCATTACACCGAGACTGCTTTGGATGAGATCAAGCTGCTGAAATGTGTAAGGTCTCACACCCCCATCCCAACTAGGCCCTGTTGCTAGACCCCAAGAAGGCAATCAGGTGTCTAGTGACTAGTCTGTACTAGGGTCTGAATTTGTGTCCCCAGGAGGGGAGGAAGGGATCTGCCTGGGGAGGCACTGCTTGGGGTGGGGAGGGTGGGAGGAGATACAGAACAGGGAGGGGGTGGAGAGAGAACTCAGACCCGCCCTGCCCCCCAGCCCCTATCATGGACTTGATCCGTACCTGAATGCCCCCAGGTTCGAGACAGTGATCCCAGTGACCCCAAGAGAGAGACTGTGGTGCAGCTCATCGATGACTTCAGAATTTCAGGAATCAATGGTGTCCGTATCCTTGGAGGTTTGGGTACTGGAGGGGTGAGGGGGCTAGAGAGGGCCCACAGGGGAGGGCATGTCTTCTGAGTCGGTGCCCCGTTTAGGAAAGGGGGCAGTACTAAGAAGGCATCAGTGGCCAAGGATTCCCTTGGGTTTGGCAAACACTAAGAGGCCCCTCTGGAAAGCTGTCCTGGGGGCAAAGGGATCCAGCCCCTCCCAGCAGGGGTGGTCATAGCGCCAGGCGAGAAGACCCATTCAGCTGCTGGTCAGTTCGATGCCCCTTCACTCCTCTGTCTGGCCAGATGTGTGCATGGTGTTGGAGGTTCTGGGCCACCAGCTTCTTAAATGGATCATCAAATCCAACTACCAAGGCCTGCCCCTCCCCTGTGTGAAGAACATCATGCGACAGGTAGGACTGGCTTTGGAAAGTGCAAAATATCATTGACCCAAGAAAAACCCCATCATTGCCCTCTAGGAGCCGACTTCTAATAGGGCCCCACGGGGCAGGATAATTGCTCACTTACCTCTTCTGGTCTCCACAGTGTTGTGTATAATGGGTATGTGCTTTCAGTGTGCCAGGGTCAAAAGCATAATCAGCCTCTTGGCCAGCCTGGCCCGTCACCTCCATCTCCTTCACAAAATCCCAGACCGCCAGGGCAACAGAGTCTGAAGGGGGAGCAGGAGTCCTAGTTCCAAAGCTTGTCGCCTTCATCCCGTATTCTTGGGTTATGGAATTGGGTTGGGATTGTGGTTATTCTTGTCGGAGCCTTCTGCAGTGTACCCATCACCTACTCCTACTCTACTCCTTTGACCAAATCTCTTCTAGTTTTTAGAGTAGTATCCAACTGTTTTGATAATGTTGGATTTGTGGTATAGTCTGAGATCTGGTTGAGCTAGGCCCTCATCATTTATCTGTCTGTCTGTCTGTGTGTCTGTCTATCCATCCATCCATCTGTCTTTCTATCCATCTCTTCATCTATCCATCGATCTTTCTGTCTATCCATCTAGTTGTCTATCATCTATTTCTGTCCTCTTTATCTCTCTCCTTATCTATCTCTCCATCTAGTCTTCTTTCTCTTTCTGTCTCTGTCTCTCTCTCCATCCATCCATTCATCCATCTCTCTGTCTGTTCACCATTTACATAATCTATCGATCGCTCTAGATCATCTGTCTTCTCCAGCTCTCTAATTTCCCATGAGTCTTGACCTCAGGACTCTGGACCAAGTTCTGCTCTTGTCTTCCACTCCTTAACAAGACAACAAGATGAAGGGTTGGGGCCAAATGACCTCTTGTGATCCCCCCACTCCATCCCCCAAGTCCATGGGCCTGTGATTCTCCACTGCAGGGGATGAGGAGAACCTTGGGCAAATCTGGTTTTTCACTGCTGGTTCTACTACTAGGTGCTGCAGGGCCTGGATTACCTCCACACTAAATGTAAGATCATCCATACCGACATTAAGCCGGAGAACATTCTTCTGTGTGTGGGTGAGGTCTACATCCGAAGGCTGGCAGCCGAGGCCACACTGTGGCAGCAGTCGGGGGCCCCACCTATCTCTGGCAACACTGGTATCACTTAAGCTGGGGCTAGGGGAGTGGAGGAGGCACATTTCCTTACCCCTATCCCTCTTCCCCCAGCCCCTGGCCCCCTGGGGTCTAAGAATTCCGTCTCCCATCTATCTGACTCCCTTAACTTTCTATCTGTCTCTCTCTATCTCTCCCCCCACTCCCAAACCTCTCTCTGGCCTGTCGTCCTGGCCTGCTCTAGTGAGCTCTGCACCCCAGCAGATCATGGTAAGTTGGCACCCTGGCGCCTGTCCTGTGCCTTTGAGTTTACGAAGATGTGTCCTCCTCCCATGGAATGTACTAAAGGTGCAGGGATGAGAGAAGCCAGATTTGGGGGCAGTGTCCCCCTTCTTTCCACCTCTTGGCCCTGGGAGGAACCTAGAGTGAGGGCAGCACTGGTTGAGGCCTCGTCCACTGAGTCCCGTTAATCCATTCTCTGACTCTTTTGAGAACTCGGACAAAGAGGAGTGCCTTTGTTGGACCTCGTGGGTTTTTATGTTCCTTTTCAAGTTTGCCAGCCACTGCTAGCTCTCAAGAATGATCTTGGAGCGTCATTCATTCAACCAGTCTTTACTGAGCCCTCTCCTCTCCCCGAAGGGGTCTCTCCTGGTGGGCACTGCTAGATTGGAGAGCGGAGCCTCAGGGAGCCGAGGAGTGCAGTCTACAGCCAGCCCCTCAATTTACAAACTGAGAGGGTGCCAGTAATGTGCTTGTGGATCAGTTTGTTTGGACTCAGTTTCCCAGGCCGGGTCCCATCCAGCTGGTAGTGATTTTTGAATGAAGATAATATCTAGCCCTTAAGAGGGGCTACTTTGGGGGAATGAGCCTTGCTGTCCCAGGATACTGTCCATCTGGCCAACTGAGATGAGATGCAGATGGGTGGACATGTGTAACATAGGGAGGGTCCATACCAGGCTAAATCTGTAGGACATCTGTGCTAGAAGGGTGCTAGAAACCACCTCCCCAGCCCTAGGAAACTGAGGCAGTTGGTCCCAATGATAGAGCTGGGCATAGAGGAGGAGGAGGAATTTGGAAATTTACCAATGCACAGGATCATAGAGTTAGTTCCGTATTGGCAAAGGCATGGCATGCATGCCCCAGACTGCCAGCGGGGGCTGCTCCATTTCCCCCCTCCACTGCACCTGGGGACAATGTTCACATGCCTCGCTCGCCCCACTGTCCAGCAGCCTAGTGCAAGCACTTCTTCCCTCTGCTGTCTGGGCTCAAAGGCAGCTTGAAGGTGCCGTTTTGGGCACGCAATCTCGAAAAGGTTCACCAATGCCGAGTTAGCCCTTTAGAGGCTAGAGAACTTTAGAGGTGATCTGATCCAACCCCCTTACTTCCTCATAATGAATGGCTAGGTGGCACCACAGTGCACAGAACACTGGGCCTGGAGCCAGGAAAACCGGAGTTCAAATCCAGCCTTGGACCCTGGGCTATCCAGCTATGTGACCCAGGGCAACTCACAGCCCCTCTGCCTCAGTTTTCTCCATTGTACATGGGGAATAATGATAATAGCGCCTATCTCTCAGGGCTGTTGTGAGGATAGGCTAAGCTAATCATTCATTGTAAAGCCCTTAGCACAGTGTCTGGCACATGGTAAGCCTTATATAGATGTTGGCTAGTGTGATTATTATCTACCGACAGGTGATTAGGGGCAGATGGGGCGAGCACCTTGAACTCTGCTGGGACCCCGAGGGCTAATCTGGGGCTCCCTGGCTAGGAGCCAGTAATGGAGGGAGGCAGGAGGGGTTCCTGTCCTCTCCATGCCCCACCCTTCCTACACCTTGGCATGTCTTTGCTTATTAGAATGGGAAGCTCTCCAAGAACAAGAGGAAGAAGATGAGGCGCAAGCAGAAACGGCAGAAACAGCTCCTGGAGGAGCGCCTTCGGGACCTTCAGCGCCTGGAGGACCTGGAGGGGGAGAGGGGTCTGGAAGGCCTGCTGGATCCACTGCCCCAGCCCCCTGACATTGACTCAGATGAAGCTTCGGGGGCCACATGTGAGTGGGGCTTCCACTGCTCCGGGGAGGGAGGGGCCCGCCTCTCCCAGCTCCCATCCCAAATCTCACCTGGCCTTTATCCAGCATCTCTAGAGGAAATCTGTTGAGAGGTACGCTCATCCTGTCTCCCACAGATGCCAACTCACAGCTGGGCGACAGCAATGGGACCACCCTGACCGAGGCCTCGGGGGGCAGCCTGGCATGCAGCCCTCAGAGCCTGACCTCCTCTTCAGGCTGTCACCCCTGGGGAGGTGGCGGGGCCTCCCCAGCCTCCTCCTCACCGCCTCGGGGACAGCGCACAAGCAACAGGGGCTTTAGCCCAGACTCCCAGACCTCTGGATTTTCGGGGTCCCTCTTCTCCCCGGCCTCGGGCTCCACCCTGTCGGGCTTCTCCAACCGTCAGGAGAAGGGGGGACTTTTCTCCCTCAGCAACAGTAAGTAAGGGGCCCTGGCTGGATTGGCTAAGGAGGCGCCACCAGTCTGGACACCCTTCAGCTCCTTCTCCTGACTCCCCCCACTCAGGAACGTTAAATGCCACAGACTTCCTGGTGAACCCCCTGGAACCCCAGAACGCAGACAAAATCAAGATTAAAATTGCTGATCTTGGCAACGCCTGCTGGGTGGTATGTACGGTGTTGGGGAGGCGGGGGATGGCCCCACTGCACCTCCCTCTGGTCTCTGTAGTCTCTGGTCCCCGAATCACATGGAAAATGGGTCATGCATGTGCAAAGGCTCCTGGGGGAGTCTTGGCCTCCTCTCTTTTCTTAGTGGACAGCCTTGGCCTGGAAGTCAGGAGTCCCGTCTGGGATGTAATCTTGGGGCTTTGCTGTATGATCCCAGCCAAGGGCTCCCCTAAACCTAGGTCACAGAGGCAGCCAGGTAGCTCAGTGGATAGAGAGCCGGGCCTGGAGAAGAGAGGTCCTAGGTTCAAATGTGGCCTCGGACAGACACTTCCTAGCTGGGTGACCCTGGGCAAGTCACTGAACTCCAGCTGCCTTGCCCTTGCTACTCTCTGTCTTAGGGCTGACACTAAGAAGGTAAGGGTTTAGAAGACCAGCAGAGGTGGGTCAAACGCCAAAGTCTAGAATGCCAGGCCCCTTAGACTGCAGGCTGTGGATGGGCCAGTCTGGGATGCTCAGGTCTCTTTGCCTTCTCTTTTAAGTATTTTGGTAATGAGTTCAACGTGACCAGTTTCCTTTGCAATGCTATTGATGCACTTGAAAGTCATTCTAGGAAGGGTCTGTGGCCCAAAAGGGGGTCAAAGACTCCCAGTGTGGATGGAGCATTCTCAAGGGGAGGGGGTGGCTCCCCCCACACACACACACACCATCTTCTCAGGGGCCAAGATCTTGAGGCCTTGCAGGCCCGCTGGGCTGGGGGTGGGCCAGTAGCCCAAGTCTTCTGTCTCAGCCAGCCAGCTCTGGAAACCTCCTTTTCCCACAGCACAAGCACTTTACTGAGGACATTCAGACCCGACAGTACCGGGCGATCGAGGTGCTCATCGGGGCTGAATACGGCCCTTCGGCGGACATCTGGAGCACGGCCTGCATGGTAGGACCCACCCCCACACGGCGGGGCGGATGGCTGTCCACCTCTTAGGCCTGGAGAGCCGGCTCAGCCGCTGTTCCTCTTTTATTCCATCCTAGGCTTTTGAGCTGGCCACAGGGGACTATCTGTTTGAGCCCCACTCTGGGGAATCCTATACTCGAGATGAAGGTGGGTGAGGTGCACAGACCTACCACCTGGGGGACAAGAGAAAGGGGTCGGGACAGTGGGAGGGAGAGGGGCAGTTAGGTGGCTCCATGGTGGAGGGTCCTGGGTTCAAATCTGCCTCCGACACTTCCTTGCCTAGTTTTTACCAAGACAGAAAGGCTTTCAAACATTTTTTAAGTTCTAAGAATTGATACCAAGTTATTTCTAGAGGTAATTCATTTTTGGAATTAAGAAAAAAAAATTTGACTAAGACAGAAGGGAAGGGTCATTCTTTTTTTTTTTTTAAGTGGGGAGGGGCCTAGGCAGTTCAGTGGATAAAGCTGGGCCTGGAATCCGGAGGTCCTGGGTTCCCAAGTGGCCTCAGACACTCCCAGAGCGGGTGCCCCTGGGTGAGTCACTCAATTCCAGTTGTGTAGCCCCTCCTGCTCTCCTGCCTTGGAACTGATGGCATTCATTCTAAGACAGAAGACAGGTGGGAAGGAGAGAGCACTTATTGCAGCTCGGGCCTCCCTCACAGATCACATTGCTCACATCGTGGAACTCCTTGGAGACATCCCACCGGCTTTTGCCCTCTCTGGCCGCTATTCACGAGAATACTTCACTAGACGAGGTACTCACCAGACCACAAGGGCCTCTGGGAGGCTGGAGGGAGTGAGAAAGCAGGTGGAATGAAATGCCTGCTTTCTAGCCAGGCTGGGTAATGCTACCTGCCTAGTGCCCAGGGCTCAAGGCTGGGTTTTTCCGTTTTTAGCCCAGAAAGACCGGTTCCCCTCTGGGAGCTCCCATTTCCCTGTGGGTGCTAAATGCACCAAGGATGGCTGGACCCAAATGCCGAGCACCGTTCCCAGGGCTGACATTGCCCGAGAAACCACATCTTGAAGGACCAGTGGGACGTAGAGAAGGAGGAAGGCAGGGAGGAGTCGGGTGGTGGGTCAAGGAGTGAGGGAGCCCCTCACTGGTCAGAAGTCAGAGCCAAAGCTGGGGGGCCTCAGTTGGCCTGGGAATAGAAAGAGGCTAAAGTGATTTCTGTCTCCTAGGGGAGCTCCGTCACATTAAGAATCTCAAGCACTGGGGTCTATATGAAGTACTCATGGAGAAGTACGAGTGGTCCCTGGAACAGGCAACCCAATTCACAGATTTCCTGCTGCCCATGATGGAGTACATCCCCGAGAGGCGGGCCACCGCCGCTCAATGCCTCCAGCACCCCTGGCTTAATTCCTAAACTCCAGGCTCTCCTGTTCTCCCTGCCCTAGTTTGCTGTGGTAGAGGGTGGCCTGCTTTTTTAATGTGCCTTGGTACTGTGCCAGACAGGGGAGGAGGCTGGCTCTTAAGTGTCTTCGGCCCATCCTGAAGCACCAGGCCTGCACAGTTGGCGCTTGTGCAGCTGGGGAAGGCTTCCAAAGCTAACCCCACCCCCCCGTCTCCCAGAACCTTGGTGCATCCTCCCTTCAGGCCCATAACTAGTGTGCGAGGTTGTGCAGGGCGGTTTAGCCAGCAGTGTTTCTGGAGAAGGATTTAGTTGTTTTCCACCCTGTTTTGCAGTCTTTCCCTCTGTTCTGATCCCATCTTTTTGCTCAGGTTAAAAAGAAAAAAAAAAACAATAAAATCATTTTTCTTATTGAGTATCTTGCTTGGTGTCCTCTCACTGGGTTTGGCTAGGGTCTGCCAGGGCCCAGGAAAGGGCGGAGAAGGAAGGAGAGAAGCTGGCTACCTTGTGGGGAGGCAGAGCCACCACCATCCCTCTTCCCTCCCTCACATTCACTGGCCATTTATGAAAACAGCCACAATCAAACCGAAACACCCAGGCAAGATGGAGGAGGGTACAGCTGTTTATTTTGGAACCTATGAAGCAGTGGGAATGGGAAGCATACTTGGGATGAGGAAGGAGGTAATCCCTGCCCAGATTCAATTTCCTGTCTGATAAGCAGGTATAATTATGGGGCCAATAAATAGGAGCACAACTGGAGGGGGATGGAGGGGGAGCTTCTCCTGGCAGGCAGGTAGGTGTCCAAGAGCTAGACGTCCATGGCCCGTCCATTGATGACTCTGATGTGGCGGATGATGTCCTGGATAGCTTCTGAGGTGGTGCCTTGGCCCCCGATGTCTGGGGTGTGCATCTAGGAACAGAACCCCAAATGGGCAACTGCCAGTGTCCCTCCCCCTCCCCTGCCATCAGTGAGACAAGAGGCCCAAAGCACGGAGTTGCCTTCAGAGCGAAGGCAATCTGTACAGGAAAGATGCCTGGAAACAGCCGGGCTTTAGCTTTAGAGTGCCAATCCCCCAAGAAAACCATACCGACGCCTGGCCCAAGTACGGAGTTGGGATTTGAGCTATAGTTCTCAGATTCGAGCCCACAGATTTGCTACCTTAACTAAAGTTGAAGGCAAAACATGGGGAGGGCAAGAGGCAGCTTCAAAAATTCTGTCCTGTAACCAGAGCCTTATTAGTCCCCCACCCTGCTGGGAAGCCTCGGGAGCCTCACATTTTCATTGTCCATTGATGCCAGGACGGCCTTCCGGATTGAGCTGGCGTAGGAGTGGAGCCTGAGACAGATGAGATGGGGGACAGAGAGAGCTCAGGACTCTGGCTGGTCCCCAGGCACCAGGATAGAGGGGAGACAGAGACCCTGAATGCCCCACCCTGTCCCACCCTTTGCCCAAAACAAGAAGGCCCAAGAATGAGGCCGACTTACTTCAGATGGTCCAGCATCATGCAGCTGGCCAGCAGGGTGGCTGTAGGGTTAGCGATGTTCTTATTGGCGATGCTTTTACCTGTGTTCCGGGTTGCCTGGAAGAAGACGGGGGGCCAGGGGTGTGAAGGGAACAATTCCAGCTACTTCTCTCCACCCCTTCCGGATTCAATCCTAGCCACTCACCGTCTCAAAGACTGCATACACATGCCCGTAATTTGCCCCAGCCACAAGGCCTGGGCCCCCGACTAGGCCAGCACAGACATTGTTGACGATGTTGCCATAAAGATTGGGCATCACCATGACATCAAACTGCTGGGGCCGAGATACCAGCTGTGGACAGAGCTTGGGTCAGAGAGACTACACATGCCCGGTACCCAATGTACAGAAGAACCCTGAGGCCAAGCACACAAGTCCTGCTGGGCTTCCTAAGGGACTGCACAGGGAAAGCAAAACAGACACAGAGCTCAAACATCAAGGGAAGAGGGATACCAGCAAGCAGAGGTGGAGACATATGAAAATCAAGAAAGCTCAATTCTCCCTTCCCCCCATGGGACCACTGTGACTAAAATATAGCACTGGCAGGGTGGCGAGGTGGCGAGGTGGATAGAGCCAGGCCTGAAGAGGAGTCGGCAGGTTCTGGGTTCTGGCCTCAGGCGCTTCCTATCTGGGTGATCCTGGGCAAGTCACTTGACCCCAAATACTTAGTCCTTACCGCTCTCCTGACTTGGAACTAATTCTTGTTTCAATTTTAAGACCAAGGTAAGGGTTTAAAAAATACAGCACTAGAGTCTAAAACACGAATACAGTCAAAGTGAAACCCAAATGTCAAAGGGCCCCGACCCAAATGAATCATGGTTTTTTTGGAAAAGCAGGGTCGGAGGTACTGCCCTTCAAACTTGTCTAAGCTCAGCTGAGGTGCTTCCTCAAAGCCACTCAGGCAGCAAGCAGCAGAGCTGGGCCTGACCCCCTGGACAGCCTCCCAGCATGCTGTGGGCTCCAGCAGCCTCCCCTACAGGACTGAGGAGTTGGTCTAACATCCCTATGGTCTCTACCAGCTCTGCCATCTAAGGGCTAGGATGGGGGCTTTATCTGCTTTGGAAGAATTACTGGCTCCCCCCCCACACACACACAGTGCTGAGGCACTAAGCTCATATATCTCTGCATCTGGAGGCTGGGAAAGGAGGTGGCAGTTAAGCTGAGGCTAGCTGGATAGTTGGGCAAGCTGGGCGGGCTGGGGCCGGGTACCTGCATCGTGGTGTTGTCCACGATCATACTCTCAAAAGTGATGTTTGGATAACCTGTAGCTACCTCCTTACAGCACTGGAGGAAGAGGCCATCTCCCAGTTTCCTACGAGAGGGACAGAAAGCTTGGTGGATCACAAAAACGAGAACATTCGGTGAAGTGGTATAGAGTGATCAAGAGCACACAGGATGGGGGCAGGAGGCCTGGATTCTAGTCCTGGTTCTGCAACCAGCTTGCTGTGTGACCTTGGGTAATCCCTTTCCCTCTGGGACTCAAGTTTCCCCATCTAGATCTTTCAATGGGTCCTATGATCAGGGGAAAGGAGATGGAGAAATGGGGAGAAATAGCATGAAAGGAGTAATGGAGGAGAGGGGAGAGAGGTAAAAATGAATCCGTTATCATCAATCCCCCTCCCCAGTCCCACATCCCTACATGATATTGGCTTTGTGCACGGCAGTCACTTTCTTGCGCCCGGTTTCCTGGGCCAGCCGGAAAGCATACTCAGCAATGCGCAGGGACTTGGCCTTGGTGATGATCTTCAGGCTTTCCACCACACCTGAAACACTCTGTGGGGGTAAAAGGGTGGGGGGTGGGTGATTCTCTTTCCCTTAGGAAGTCTTCTGCTACACACAGGGCTGGGGGGTAGGCCATCGGCCTTATCTACTTCTTTTTTTTTTTTTTAAACCCTTGTACTTCGGTGTATTGTCTCATAGGTGGAAGAGTGGTAAGGGTGGGCAATGGGGGTCAAGTGACTTGCCCAGGGTCACACAGCTGGGAAGTGGCTGAGGCCGGGTTTGAACCTAGGACCTCCTGTCTCTAGGCCTGACTCTCACTCCACTGAGCTACCCAGCTGCCCCTCCTTATCTACTTCTTGGCCAATTTAAGGGCCTACAGAGCCCCTAGCCTGGGCACTCGCTCCCATGCTAGGTAGAAAACCTCTGCAACAGTGAGTCTCAGCTCATTGTCTGGAGTAAGACTGGCTTTGTAAATTGACTTATCAGAATCGATTTCTCCATACCTACAAGCTGTGGCCCCGTGGCACGCTGCCCCAGGTCAGACCACTAAGGGCCTTCACTGGAATCTTCCTTAGAGAGCTGGTTTAGGGACTCAAGAAGGAAGTGGTCAGTTCCTTTCTGAGAACCCTGCATATACCTCCAGAAGGCTCATACTCTTCCCCAATCTCCTCACACTTGGCTCCCAACAACTCAGGTCTCAAAGGACAAAGATCTGTCCCTATCAAGGCCATTAACAATCACCTATTACAGACTCTGAAGGCCCTGCTCAAAGAGGAGCATCCCCAATGTCCAAGGCCTGCTCTGAAAACTAACAATCATTGGGCTGTTGCGCTTCTAGTGGATGTTAGAAAATGGCTGCTGGGTCATCTGGGTTCCTCGTCTCTCTACCTGCCCCGAGCCGGAAGGCTGAGCCCTAACTCTCTCTCCCCTACCAAAACGGCCCAGAATGAGAATGAAAGGTTGGCTACTAGGTCTGGCTCTGCTCCTAATTCATTGGGCAGCTCCAGAGAGGTGGCTTTCAAAAGGATCCATCTTGCTGTTCACAAGAGACATACTGAAGCCATAACTGTCCTGAGAGGCCTATCTGTCTCTGAATCAGGCTCACGTAGAGAATCTAGGGGCAGTCGGAAGGTCTAATGTCACAGTTTCATAAGAAGTGGTGTGATCGGAATTGTTTTCCTCCCTGTACGTAGACTCTTGAGATAGCATCAAGATTTGACATTAATTGACAATTTGGGGACCACACTGTACTGGCCATCAAGAAAAGAGGAACAAAATCAAGATCAGCAGAGCAGAGTGTGTCCAACATGCACTGCCCAGCCCAGAATCTGGCAGAAATCTACAAAGTGTCCCCACAAGGCTGTCCTTATACAGAATGTTCTTCTTTCAGGCCTTGAAGAAATTTAACTAGTTCACATGCTCTTTTGTGTAGGCGACTGGCTTGTAAAAGAGAAACAAAATGTTGGCAAGGCCAAACTGGGACAGAAAGACATCTAAAAGAACACAGAAGATAGTGGTGCATCACTACTACACCGAGCACCAGGATGGTTCCTTCTGAGTTGCAGAATCCCCAGATAAGGCTGAAAAGGCCTGGTGAGGCTCCCCCTTCAGCCTATCTCTGCAGCTGTAGACCAGATCTCCAGGTGGTGTGAGCAAGGGCCCTGGAGTTTGCATCTTTTGATACACTGTTCTAACCTAGGTTTGGGAAGGTCTTTCCTTAAAAAATACAGTCCCCTCCATGCCCACAGGCTTTTACAATGATGGGGCTAAGTGTGATTTATAAGTTGTGGAAGCCCAGTTTCTCAGGCAATAGTTATCTGCTAGACCTCTTTCTCCTTTGGGTAAACAGTAAAAATGAGTTCTCTTGGGGGCAGTTAGGTGGCTCAGTGGATAGAGAGCCAGGTCTGGGGATGCAAGGCCCTGGGTTCAAATATGACCTCAGATATTTTTTAGCTATGTGACCCTGGGCAAGTCACAACCAACACTGTCCAGCCCTTACCACTCTTCTGCCTTGGAACCAATACCCAGTGTTGATTCTAAGATGGAAAGTAAGGGGTTTGGAAGTTTTTTTTAAGCCCTCACCTTCCATCTTAGAATCAACACTGCGTATTGGCTCCAAGGCAGAAGAGCAGTAAGGGCTGGACAGTGGGGGTGAAGTGACTTGCCCAGGGTCACACAGGTAGGAAGTGTCTGAGGCCAGATTTGAACCTAGGACCTCTAGGCCTGGCTCTCAATCCACTAATCTACCCAGTTGCTCCAGAGGTTGTTTTTTTGTTTTTTGTTTTTTAAAGTTCTCCTTTAAACATGAATTGATCACATTTCAGCATGTTTAACTTCTGTTGTAGAGAAGAATCTGTGAGTCTCTGGTTTCAATCTGCCAGGCCTAAAAGATGCCAAGTTTACCAGACTTTGGGAATACTGTGAAAGCAGTACGTAGCCATGGAGGGAATCTCTCTGTGTGTGTCTCTCTCTGTAGTTCTGATAAAGAAGATGAACTTACAGAACTGGAGAAGAAAGGGGACTCTCACTACAGTTAGGCCTCCTGGGATGGTTGAGGTTGAGATGATCACTAAGGTCCACTAATATTCTATGACTTTCTACTTCTATCTCTTTTGAGAACTCATTAAAGACTTCACTTATCACCTGGCTGGATTCTACATGGAGGAGTCATTCCCCCAAACCAAGTAGGAGCTCCCAAGATCAGAAACCAGGTGTCCACATCAGTACAGCTGAGGGTAGGTCCAGTGACACACACTGGACTAGCTGGGGATGGAAGGGATGGGGAAGAAGCGGTCTCACCTCATGTTCCAGGCTGCTATATTCTCCCTCTGTGTTCTCCCTCACGATGAGGATGTCTATGTCTTTGTGGCGAGTCACCACGCCTGGCAGACTCTTACAGTGGATGACATTGGCATAGAGGTCTAAGCTGGTGCTAGAGATAAAGGGAGAGGAAAGAGAGAGTCCATATATCTGGCAGGAAGCCGCCAACATTTCCCCAACGCCCTTTGTCATGATGGTGGTGGCTCTTACCGAAGAATGTTGTTACGGGATTTATAGGATGGTGGCAGATTATGGTTGGTTTCGATATTTCCTAGGGAATACAAGCAAGAGAGTGGACTTGGGTAAAGGGCACCAGAGTAAGAAGCCCCCAGTGGAACCAAATGCTACTTCTACCAAACTGCTTCCTGAAGGTTAAAGGTCTAGCTCTGAAATTTCTCTCTCTTTCTCTTCTTGAAGCAGGGGGAGAGAAATGCTTCTGCACCAAGTGACTGCTGAAGAAGGGCTTGTTCTAAACTATCTGGGCACTGCCTGCCTTCCTCAACAGCATTTACTTCCCATGTAGCTCCAGGCCCTGTTTGGCTTTGAAGAGGGCTGAGGTATTGATTCCAGGAGCATAGGGAACCAGGATCCCTATACTCCCAACAGGCAGGGCTGACGAGGTAGAGTTTCCCCAGATCAATGTAACTTCCTGTCACTTAGGGTAAAAAAAGCAAAGGCAGAGAAGACAGGATGAGGCAGATTGGGCTTGACAACAGTTCCTATGACTTAGGGGTTTTCTCTGACTACAAGCTCAGTATGAGTCAATGCATCCTGACTGCCAAGAAAACGAAGGAAATCTGAGGCTCTATTAATAGAAACATCTCAGCTCAAACCAGGAAGGTAGGAGTCCCCCGGCTTTCAAGTTCAGAGGAAGGCAGACCAGGGGAGGGCAGGTTCTGAAGCAGAGATTACACCAAGAGGAGTTGGAAGATGCGGGGACATTCAGCCAAAAGAAGGGAAAACCTAGGAGAGATACCAGCTCTGTCTTTCAATAGTCAAAGGACTGGGACAGTGAGGTAGCTCAGTGGATTGAGAGCAAGGTCTAGAGATGGGAGGTCCTAGGTTCAAATCTGGCCTCAGAAACTTCCTAGCTGGGTGACCCTGGGCAAGTCACTTAACTCTCATTGCCTAATCTTTCTGCCTTGGAACCAATACTAGGATTGATTCTAAGGTAGAAGGTAAGGGTTAAAAATGTATATATGTTTATAGACTTGTCACATGTAAAAGGGAACAAGGTTGGCCCAGGGAGCTAGCCCCGGTAGGCACACTACAGACACAACCCAGGTGTGTCCCTGACAGAATAGATGGGGAGTTCCCCACTACTAGGAAATGCTACAGAGGCGATTCCTGTACTCAATGGGAGATTCAAGAAAGCAATCTCCCACATGCAGGGCCCTGGGCTCTAGATGTAATCTAACAACCTTAAGGAACTTCCCATCTCAAACAGATGACCACTAAGCCCCTTTCCAACTTGAGATTCTCAGCCTCCTTATCAGAGTCCTGGGAATGGAACCCAGGAGTCCTGCTATCCACCCACCACCCCCCAAGGGAAATGGGTAGTGTTCACCTCCCTCATCTCCCCACCCCACCCCCCAAGCACACTCACACTCAAGGACAAAGCTTACCCTTCAAAGCTACGCGATTTCGTCGGATGGCCATGATGGCGTTGCGGATGTCTTCCTCGTCAGCATTCGAGTTCACCTGGACCTCTTCAAAATCCACAGGCACACAGGCATGTCTGGGGCCAAGAAAGAAGTGTAGAGTGGCTAACACTAGCTGGCTATCCCAGCTCAACAAACTCCCCTTTCTTCAACTCAGAGACTCAGCCCAGTCCCCCACAGGAATTACCAGATAACCGGGAGGCCCACTGTCCAGGGCCATCAGCTTGGCCTTCTCTAACCTTCAAGGTTCTTCAAATTCCGCCCTGATCACTCTTTCTCTGCCTCACCCTGTTTTTAAGTAGTTTGGGGCCCTCCAAAACCAAGGTCTCTTTCTGCTCCCATCAGGGTAAAGCAGAGGCCACAGCAGGTACTCAGAAGGCTTTGCAAAATGCCACTGCCCAGTACCTGCCAAAGCCATGTGTCAAGCAGAGTGAGCTAAGAAATATGGAAACAAAGCAAACTGACCCACCAACAGGTGCCTCCTGCTTTAACCAAACTCAGGAAAAATCCTGTTTTACTCAAAAGCAGGTTAATTGAGGGGACTCGGAGAAGGAAGGGACAGAGACTGTTCAATCTTCACCAAAGGATTTCATGCAGCTAGCTGGCTCAGTGGATGGGCCTGGAGATGGGAGGTCCTGGGTACAAATCTGGTCTCAGACACTTCCTAGCTGTGGGACTATGGGCAAGTCACTTAACCCCCATTGTCTTGTCTTTATGGTTCTTCTGTCTTGGAACTGAAACTCAGTGTTGAATCTAAATCAGAAGGTATGAGTTTAAAAAAAAAAAAAGGAATCCTCTGTGCCTCAATTCCCTCATCTGTCAAATGTACCTTCATTATAGAGGCTGAGAACTCATCCTGTCCAAGCTACACATTTGATATACAGTGGAAACGAGCCTAAAGGAGAAGTGAATTGTCCCAGATGACAGAGAAAGAGGCAGGCTGAGAAGCCAGCTCCTTTTATGGTTTGTTAGACCAATGTCCTTTCCTCTATATCCCAATGTCCTTAATGAGGAAGGTCTAAAGCACTCCCCAAACATGGATGCTATTGCTACTCAATACCATCCCTATCAGATGCCAGGGGATCTTCAGGACAGCCAGCTTCTCAGAGCCCTGGGAGACTCAAGCCCCTAGATTGAGCTCTAGTCTCAATTATTCCCTGGGCCTGGGCTTATCCATCTCCCCACCAACTTCATTAGATCAGAGGGCCCTGCCAGCTCTACTATTCTCTAAACTATGCAAAGTAGCAAAGCTCAATCCGAGCAGGGGACAGCAGGTAGAAGCACTGAGAAAAGGGATGGGGGTGGGAAGGGGAAGAAAGGGGTAACTCCATACCTGAACACAGACTTGACATGCAGCATGAGCTCCGGCCCAATGCCATCGCCAGGAATCATGGTCACAGTATGTCGGCCTCCATACTTGGCGGACGGAGGCTGTGGAAAGGAAGTCAAGGAGTTAAGGGAATACTTAGGGATGTCTGGCAGCCCCTTACCCTCTATCATTAGGAACCAGACCCCTGACCTGGACTGGAAGAATAGAGGGAATCACTCATGTAGAACCTATCCATTAGCTGATGAGTGGGAATGGATGGTACATAGGCTAAGGTGGAAAGACACCAGAATGGCTCTAGCCTTGGGCTTTTAGGCCGAGGTCTCCCACCCCATCCACCCCAAGGGTCGAGAGTTCATCATCAGGGTACACCCAGACCACCTACGGATATGCTGGCAAAAGAACACCAGTTTCTGCCACCAGGGCTCTGCCCATTGAAGCGCCCACCACACTCCCCACAGGGGACAATTCTGAGCCAAGTGCTGCCTGGCCTCCCCTATCACTAAAGAGAAACAATGAGAGTGGAGAGAAGCCAGGCTGGGCACCTGGGGAAGGCAGAGAAAGGGGCAGATGGGAACTAGGGTGGGTGATGGCAGACATGACCCTGTGCCTCCTCAAAACCCATCTCCAACCAGAAGCAGGAAAAACGATACTCACGATTGTTTGCTGCTAGTGCCCGGAACAGGAAAAACAAAGCCAAAAGAAGGACGGGGCGAAAAGGGAAGAGACAAAATGACAGAAGTTAGAGTGGTCACCCTGCAAGGCCTGGCTGCTGCTGCTGACCACCTGGGGGTGGGGATGGGGCTCATCAAGGCTGCTGCTCCCTGGCATAGGGCCTCCTCTCCTCCCCTCCCCATTCAACACTGGCTGGCCCTGCACAGCAGGGGGCAGGGCAAGGCAAGGGGAGGTAGGGCTCTTTGAGGGGCAGCCTGGGATAGATGAGAGGTGGGCCCAGGAGGGGGGCCCAGCCCCACTCTAAGTGGGAAACCCTGGGAGGATTTGAGCCACCTCCTTGGAAGCCCCTGTCAAGCGTGCTGCGGGGGGGAGGGGGGGAAAGGGAGGACAAAGGGTGGGGGTGGGGTGGGGGCAGGACCCCTGGAGGCTGTCGACAGCTCAGCGGGCACCCAGAAGGGCTGAGGCAAAGAGAATTTGCACACACGCAAGACAGGCACTTACTGAGGAGAAGCCCCTCCAGCTGGCCTCCCGTGTACCTAAAACCTGGAAAACAAAAATCAGACCCAAACTTCCATTACCCACCATGTCATGCCCTATTAGAGGAACTGAGGCTCAGGGGTGCGACGTAGCTGCCCACCTTTTTGGACCCCGTTACCCAAACATATTTAGGAAGTGCAAGTGTGCTGTGCCCTCGATGGGTACAAAGACCAATTTTGTTAGGAAGGAGAATACCAAGGCTTTATAAAGGGAGTCTCTACTGTGGGCCCAGACCTAGGACAACAGAGTAATAACAACTCTGGATTCCACAGCATTTTAAGGGTTACAAAGCCCCTTCTTTGCACACCAAGAAATAAACAGTCCAACTTATTCATCCCCATCTTACAAGTGAGAAAAGGGAAGCTCACAGAGGCTTGTCTAGCTAGCAGGTGGCAGGACTATGATCTCTTCTTTCCTTTCTTTTCTAAAATAAATATGATAATACATGTATAACCCAGATCGAATTGCTTGCCAGCACCAGGAATGGGGGAGGGAGACAGTCTGCATCCTATAACTTTGGAAAACGTGTGTGGAAATTTGTTATTACGTGTAATTGGTAAAACTAAAATCTCTTAATAAAAAAATAATAAAATAACTAGCCCTTTTTCATATCTAGGGTTGACTTTAAAAGGTGGAGCACACATAGATTATAAACTCCTTAGAGTCCCAGGGCTCAACTGCTTGAGGCTTTCTTCCCCACCCCTACCCCACCTACCCCAAAGGCTAGACTTGAACTATACAAGCTCTGGATTGGACCACCAGTGCCCAATGAAAGGAACCACTCATTTCAAGGATGTTGGGAAGGCAGAGTAGGGGGCAGGGCTGCCCAGTTCTCTGAGATCAGAACAGTTTACAACAGGGAAGATGCCCCAGCCCTGGCAGGTCAACCTACCACCTGTCTCCTGGTCTTCCCTTCATCCCCTCCTCCCGTCCCTGTAATCAGAGATGGAGAGGATCTAGGGCCAGAATACCCACCAGGTCAGGTTCTCTCTTGGTTTTTGCAAAGGAGAACTCGCTGGCCTGGCCCTAACAAAGCCAATGGACTCTTTCCTGCCTGAGTTAGCCAAGTAGGCATTTATCTACATCCTCCTTAAGTTTATTCTGTCCCTGAGCCCAATTCAGGAAACAAACAAAAAAAATCAGACCCAGATAAGCAAAGCCAATTAGAAGCAATTAGGGAAGTTAATTGGAAGGGAGAATAAATCACGTGACAAGCTAAGACCCAAGAGAAAGGATTTGAGATCAGCTTAGCTCAAGGTAACTGTAAACACTTGCCCTAAGGTAGTCCAGTACCCCCTGGCGAGTGACTCCCTCCAGACCTTGAGGCCTAGAGGCTCACCAAAAACAATCTGCCCGTTCTCCTCAGAGTTTGGGACTGGTTCCGATCCCCTGGTTCTCAATTCTCTATCTTACATGCTCACCAATCAGGGGAAACAGTCAGACTTCAATCAGAGGCTGTGGCTTACCTTACTTTACCCATTTATACAAGAGAGTAAGAATGGCCAGGCTCTCCCCTTCCTCTGCTATGTCTTACTAGATGTGGCATTCAGAGGCCATTTAACAATGGCTACCTGCCTTTCTTGGGGTGTACATACATACTTCTATACTAGAACCAAATCAGTAGGTGTTATTTGATCCAAACAATTCTTATATGTCTAGTCCCTGGAAGGCCCTTTGCTGGGGACACCAAGCTCCCAAAGAAACAAACAGTCCTTGTTCTTGTAGAACTTAATGCTCAACGGTGACAGGGCACTTGATTATATACTGATCTGTATTGTTCACTGATGGTTGAAGTCCATCAAACCAAGGAACGTTTCTGAAACGTGTTAGTCTCACTTCCCTAACAAAACGGTGAGCGTCCTTTGAATGGCCTCCAGCTGAAAGATTCTCTGGGTAAGGTTTTTAAGTAGAGCCAGCAAAGGCTTTATGTAAAAAATAACATTCTGGAGAGCATTCCAGTGGTTTGTGAAACCAGCTTGCCAATGAGGAAATAATGTAAAGTCCAAAAAGGAAAATGGCCCAGTCAGGAGACCTGGAAGCCATCCTAAGAACTTGCTAAGCTGCTCTACAGAAAGGCTGGGATGGGAGTTCTCTCACAATTACAGAAATCCACAACCCTATAGATTTTTACCTATACCACACAGCCGGGGTCAACCCAAAACCTCGATCTGTTTCCCTGAGACATAAACAGTAATCCAAAACCACAAAGCCAAGGTGCCAGATCTTCAGAAAGCCTGAGTATACAAGTAAATCACCCAGAAAAGAACATCTCAGAGCAATTTTAGTACTTCGAGACCAATGGAAGAATGGAATGGAGAAATCAAGGCTCTGATACCCTTTGAAAGTCAGTTTGCTCACCGTTCCTCATAGGAACAATCAATGGAAGGAAAATGCTTTGTGAAACCTAATGGAGTATGTGCAATAGCACATACAGAAGCTGTTATTATTATTATTGTTATCATCATCATCAAGATGAGGAATTAACCCAAGATGATAGGATATTCGAAAAGAAACTCTTCAAATCCATTACCCTCATTTTACAAATGAAGAAACTGAGGCAATACAGGTAAAATGACTTGCCCCAAATCAACAGAGCTGAGATTTCAACTCACATCTTCCAACTTGAAACCCAGCTCACTCATCAACATTGCCTCCCCTGGAGTCCATGGCAATCAATTTAATGAGCATTTATTATGTAGGTGCTGGGGATACAAAGAAAAAACCAAAGCAGCTCTGCCTTCAGTCTTTAGTGGGAGACAACACATATAAATCTGCACAAAAGAAAAGCAAGATTATGTGAAGATTGGCAGAAGGGGAGCAGCAGAGGAGATCAGGAAAGGCTTGTGCAAAGCTTTTGAAAGCAGACTCATCTAAAATCACAGAATGTCAAAGCCATTTTAGAATTTTAGAAACCATTTATATGAATGCCCCCATTTTACAGGAGAGACTGAAATCAAGAAAGTTGCAGAATCACAGAGCTGGACCTCAGATCTCAAGCCTCTTCCCCATCTAGTCCTTTCTCCCTTCACCTTCATGCCTTCTCTGGCACCTAAATCAGCCACAAGTGCCATTTGTGTCCCAAAATGTTGCTTACAGACATGTTCTAAGAACTAACTCAGTGTGTCAACAGGTTCTATTTGGAAATCCTGCAAATCCCTGCAGGTCTTATGAAGACCCTAGTAAAAGAGAATACTTTCATTTTCCCTGGATGAGTCCTTTTCCTAGACAGCAGTTGTCTCAAACAGCTTTTCCTAAGTCTCCTATGCCAATCCTCATTCTCTCCCTCTCAGCCAAGGGTATTTTCCTCCTCCTTTATTGAGAAGACCAGGGGCCAAAGTCTGCTCATCTCAACTACGTCATTATAATCCGGTCTTTTCTCCTCCACTCTAGTCCTAGATGGCAGTGGCCCTTCTGGCCTTTCCCCTGTTGTTCTCCTCCATCTCTCCCTCCTTTCCTAATCTCATCTGATCCTTCCAAGAACCCTTTGAGTTGGGTAATGAGAGCCGACATTCACAAATGGCTTTCAGGTTTGCAAAGTCCCGATCTGATCTTATTACTACACGAGGTGCCACAGGCATCATTATGCCATTTTAGAGATGAAGAAACTGAGGAAGTGCTTGCTGGGAATGAGAGTGAGTCCCCCTCTACCATGTCACATTCTTGCTTCTGATTATGATATCTGCAATAGGATTCTCTTGCCCCTTCCTGGCTTTGCCTCAGTTTCTTGGCCTTGGTCTCCTCTAAGACTCCCTCCCATAGCCCCACTCCCTTAATACCCCCTACCCCCACCCCAGTATATTCCATACACAGTGTTGCCTGGTACTAGGCACAGAAGATGCTATCTTGTTCATTTTCCTTTGAGGTCTCATAGGTTTATGCTGCCTCCCCAGTTAGAATCTGGGCTGCTTCAGGGCAGAGCCTTCTATTCTGCTACCTAGGGCAGTACTGAGAAAAACAGCTGTTCCACCCA
>NC_058136.1:71063526-71086415 GCF_016433145.1 Gracilinanus agilis | reverse complement strand
AAAGCGGGGGAGGGGGCGGGAGGGGTAATGCGCGTGCGCATAGGCTGGACCCTGCTGCCACTTCCTTCCGCGGGGTACTGAATAGCTTGCAGAGGGAGGAGGGTAGCTGCGGCCATTTTGCTTACGCTCCGGTTTCGACCGGAGGAGGAAGGCCACGTCAGAGCTGCGCCGCTGCAGCTCAGATCTCCGGATGGGCTGCCTGGCGGACCTGCAGCTGATTGGCTCGAGGGAGCTGATTACGTGCAACATCCGGTCAGGCCTCGAGCGGTTAAATTGGCCAGCAGTTCTCTTTGCGCTCTCTCTCTCCCGCCGGCGCTGGAGGGAGTTAATGGCGGCCTTCCTCCCTCCCGCCCCGGCCGCCGGCCGCCGAATCCTGCTTCTGCTGCTGCTTTTTCTTGGGATCTCGGGTTGCTCAGGTAGCGGGCTAGGCAGGGAGGAGGGAGGCACGACCTCCCTTCTCCTGGGATCGGTTGTGGGGGGCGGCGCGTGCCTGAAGGGCCAGAAACGGGGGGAGCGAGCAATCGGGCCTACCAGGTTCCAGTGTTTCATAGACATGCACCCCGCTCAGTGAGGACTGTGAAAACCTCTAAGTGCCACGTGGTTGCACTTGCTACCTCCATGTTACCGACGGATGTGGACTGGAGGGAGGGGGTGGGCTGCAGGCTTGCTACTCTCTTTTAGAACTTTTAGGCCCCTCTCCTCACGTGTTTGCTCCACGTGTATTGTGCCCGGGTACCCCGCCTCTATCCACACATATTGCTCTTCTGGGCCTCAGGTTTCCCTATAAAACGAGAACGTTATCCTAAATGGTCTCTGAGGTGCCTCTCCCATCAAATCGTCTCAGAGGGCCTCTATTTAACCTTTATACCTCCTAACTGAGCACAGTACCTGACTTAATAAGTAAGCTTCCCCCTTCCTGGGTCCAGATGCCCCATCTGTTAAAATGAGAGCCTCTGAGGTCACCTAGGCTTCCACAGGGGGACTCCCGTGCCCCCATCACTTGGATTATTAAACAGTTGTCATTAATGAATTTTCACTCTCCAGGGTCTCACTGTTCCTCTCCCCCCAAATCCACCCTCCAAATCTGATTTCCCAGAAAGCTTCACTAAATACTAGTTGGTCCCAGGGTGTATTATGAGCTAGGACTCAGCCTGGCAGCTAAGGCCCACAATCTGGTCTTGGCTTATTTCATGTTGTCCTGGTAAAGTGTGCATGGCTTTGGATTTATGGAAAACCCATCAAAAACTGGGTTTCTCATAGTGTATTCCATGCCAAAGAAATTAACTACCCCGAACCATTGCCGGGCCTCAATCTGTAGGCTTTAGGCACTGAAGTGGGTAGGACAGGATGTTCTAGACCTGATTGCTAATCTCCTGCTTCAGCAATCAAGGCCTAACCTAAGTGATTCAGGAAACTTCTCTTCCCCCCTGCCCCTTTCTCTTTACTTTCTGTTCCACCACCATCCTCATTTGGACCTTTGTGTACCCTCCACTTTGTCCTGAATAGAAAATGGGGCTCCAGCATGTGCCCATTAATGCCAATAACTTACTATTCTTAATCATCTCAAACAGCGGAGTCCTGCACTGAACCTATGATTACACCTTCCTACTATACCACATCTGATGCAGTCATTTCCACTGAGACCGTTTTCATCGTGGAGATCTCTTTGATGTGCAAGAATGGGGCACAGGTAAGAAAGGAACTTCCAACAAACCTTTCTGGAAGTGGGCAGCAGGATCCCTTGATCCTGGGTTTACTAATTCCTTGTGTCTATTCATAAGTCCTTTAACTTTGACAAGAAGCTTTCGCATCCATATCTTTTTTTTTTTTTTAGCCCTTTTGTCTATACTAAATATAAATGTATTCTAAGGCAGAAGAATAGTGAAGGCTAGGCAATGGTGGCAAAGTAACTTACCCAGGGTCACACAGCTAAGAAGTGTCTGAGGCCCACTCCTGAAGGACTTTTATATAAGAATGCTATCCACATTGAGAAAAAGAACTATGGGAATAGAAATGCAAAAACGAAACATGACATCACTTACATGTATATATGGGGATGTGATTTGGAGTTTAGGCTTTAAAAAAAAGTGTTTTGAGGCCACATATGAACCCAGGACCTCCTGTCTCCACTTTAGTTGCCCCCTTTCCTCTCTCCCCCCCCATCTTTTTTTATGGTGGTTCAGACTCTAGTGGCAGGCAGTCTGCTGACTGCTTTGGATTTCCTCTCCAAATGTTTTAAATGCATAAAACACCTGGGTTACCAGGGGAAAAAAACCAATTACATTTGGCATCAGACTAAATCTTTTTTTTTTTTTTTTTAAGTTCATAGGCCCTTGAGTTTAAGAACCCTTGCTTGACTCAAGGCAAATCCTCTTAGCTTTTACACTAACTGCTCTAACTAATTAACTAATGCTCAGCAAAGTTCCTGCCAAGCTTTTGAGGATAACTGGCAGTATTTTGTTCTTCTTGCTATATCTCAGGACAGAAATAAGAAATTAGCATTAGTTGAGCCCCCACAGATGCACACCCGAATCCATGGGGTACAGTGGAGAATATCAAGGGTCTTTTATAGTCAAGCAAAATTGAGGTTAAATTCAACCAGAGAGATAAGAGTTACTGTAAGGTCCTATGAGGGCTCTTCCGGGGCAGTGAAGTACTTCTGCTTTCTTTCTATGTCAGACCCTGGAAAGCCAGGATTCTTAAGCTGGGTTCTGGGAACTTAGGTGGCTTTTTTAACATAACATCCTCATTTTACCATTCTCTGCCCAAAATTTAGCATTTCCGTCAATCATGAATATTAGGTAACATTAAGAGTCCAGATGCTTTACTAGACTGCCAAAGGGGTCAGCTTGATGGTTAGAATCCAGATTTGAGGTAGGAGCCTAGAGGGCAGAGCTGATTGGGACAGGGCAAGGCATTATTACTTGAGAGTTTGGCTTCCCCCCTCTTGCGAATGTTTCTAATGTTCCTTCCCTAGCATGGTTTTGGATTTATGGATGTCCCTTTTCTGTGGACCTCTCATAGTGAATTCCATGCCAGAAAAATCAACCACCCTGAACCATTGCCAGACCTTTACTTATAAGTCTTGAGCACTGACATGGGTGGTACAGTGTACTGTTGACTCATATAAATGTCTCTTCTCTACACACACACAAAAAGGAGACAGGATGTATCTCTGGCTTCCTCTGATCTTGCCTATCCCAATTACTCCCCAGAATGTGGCCCTCTATGCTGATGTTAATGGAAAGCAGTTTCCGGTGACTCGTGGCCAGGATATTGGCCGATATCAGGTATGAGAGGAATCTACTCTTATCCCTTTCCTGCAAAGCTTAGAGGCTGTTAGAGGAAGAGGTTCAGGGACTGATAAGGGTGAAGAGAAGACAAGACAGCATGCCTCTGGGGGGTCAGGTGGGTTGGAAAGAAAGATTTTTGATAAATTCCCACTGCAAACTGCACAAATGCTCAACTGCCTGCCAACAAAGGGCTCTGGGAGTGACCGCACAGGGTCAGGATATTTCTGGCTAGTTTTCATTCCCCCTGAAATCAGGTATCCTGGAGCCTGGAACATAAGAATGCCTATTCTGGAACCTATGAAGTCAAGTTTTTTGATGAAGAATCTTACAGTCTTCTAAGAAAGGTGAGTCTTAGAATGACTTCCTGTCCTTGAGAGAAGGCTTAGGGAAACTTGGACAGACACACCCTCCCTCCGTGTGGAGTGGCATGGCCACCAGGGGGCTCTAGTTGCATGTGGAATAAGATGCAGATTGTTAGAGTACAAGATGGAAGCCTCCTGGTAGGAATAAGCCATCTTGGTTGGGAGAGGCGACCTCTGACGCTCAATTACCTGTCCTTTTTTTTCCCTCCACACTCTAGACCTGGGGCATGCCAATAGCTGTTTGAGGTCTTTCCCAGGGATGAAGGAGGTGCTCAGCCCCTATACTGTCTCTCTATATACTATAGGCCCAGAGAAGCAATGAGGATGTGTCAACCATCAGTCCTTTGTTTATAGTCAGCGTGGACCACCGGGTGAGTGAGTGGGATAAGGCAGGCCTCATTAGAAGCTCTCCTATAGTAGGGTGGGAAGCAAAAGCTGGCTGTGTACCTGGGCTGGGCTGGGCTTCTTAGTATGGGAAAGGGTGGGGTTGAGTTCTATTATTTGTCTCTCACTTAGTGGGATGAAAAGGCATTTTCTCTTACTCCAAAGGGGAATGACTGATTTCCACTGCACAGTCACCATATCCCCAGCCCACTCCTAGCCGGCTGCTTCCTTCTCTTTCAGGGTGCTTGGAACGGGCCTTGGGTCTCCACAGAGGTGCTGGCTGCAATGATTGGCATGGCGATCTATTACATGGCCTTCAGTGCCAAAAGCAACATTCAGTCCTGAACCTGTCTCCTTCCAGATTTTTCTTCCTGCAAAATAAAAAGGTTCCTTCACTCGGAATTTCTTTAGTCGATGGCTTCATTTTGCATAGAAAGTGACTTGGGCAGACTTTGACAGGGTAGAGTGGCTGAAGTCTTCTGGTGGCCCTGGGCTGAACTTTCATTTGAACTCCAAAGATCTCCAAGCCCACTTTCCCCCTTCTACCTTTTGGGGCAGGGAAGGAGCAGGGGACAGGTTATTGAGTAGACTCTGGCAGTCAACCACTGCCCCCTTTCATAGCTTCTGAGGTCGTCTCCCAGGCTGGGCCCAAGGTAGAAGCCATCATTTGGGAAAGTGGCTGGCATTGGGTGGGCATTCATGACTTAGTAGTCACTACCAGTCTGCCCAGGCTCCTTAAAGCAGCCTGTGACTGGCATACTTTTTGTTCTCTAATATCTACCAGGGTTAAATTGTGCCATCATCCTGTGATCCTGTCAGTACTGAGACTTTAAAGGACTTCTGCAGCCTTTTCAGCCTCCACAAGGAGAGACAACAGTCATGTTCCATAGCCTGGAAGGGCAGAGAAATAGAACAGCTGTGGACACGTTGGCTATCCTGGTCACTCCATTTTACAGGGAAGGAGACCCGAGAGACAGTGAAGTCAATAGTTTTGCTGTCAGTGAACCTTAAAATACTATGGAAATAGAGGGGTGGGGGTCGGGGGTTGGGGGTCAGCTCCTACTTGAGTTGACATCTGAAGACCTAGATTCAAATGGTTCTGCTAATGACCACCTATGGGACCCTGAGGCTCTTCCTTTCTCAAGGCCTTGATTGAAAAGAGGGGTGCCAAAATAGATTAGTGGTATCAAACTTGCATAGAAACAAGGACCACTTAGAAAACCTCATGGTTCTACTAATTTTTTCTTTTGTCCAGCATTTCCCAATTACTTTTTTTTTTTAATGTCTCAGAATCAAGTGTTTGAGGCCGTATTTGAATTTAGGACCATCTCTTGGTCTGGCTCTATCCACTTACCCTACCCAGCTTCCCCCAGGTACATTTTAGTTTGGTTTGGGCCAGAGTATTTTTAATACCTGAGCTTGATCCGGAGATCAAAATTGGGTGGGCAACTGGGTGGCTCAGTGGATTGAGAGTCAGGCCTAGAGACCGGAGGTCCTGGGTTCAAATGTGAACCCTAGCTTTGTGACCCTGGGCAAGTCAATTAGCCCCCATTGCTTAGCCATTACCATTCTTCTGCCTTGGAACCAATACAGTATTGATTCTAAGATGGAAGGTAAAAGGTTAAAAGTATCAACATTTTGGAGTTAACAAGGACTAGCCATCTAGGGGAACAACCTCAGTCCATATGTCATCTCCAATATAAAGTGGGGGGAGGGGGGCAGTCTACTTTCCAATGCCAGAGACCTGGAGGCTAAATTTGCCTCTCATCCCCCTACCAGCACCAGAGCTGGGCTGTCATGTTCCACCCCGCCAATCTTCTCTCTTCTAGGCTAAATGTCAGCAGTTCCTTCAACAGAATCTCGAGTGGACTCAAGGCCTGTGATCATCTCAGTTCTCCGGTTGCCCCCAGCTTCTTGCTTACACTGCCAGGCTGCCCATGGCTGAGCAGAATGTTGCCAATTTGGTCTGACTTGTCCCAGGAGGCTCCGGCTCCGATGGGGCTCCTTGGCCCACTAGAGCCAGTGACTGATACACTGAGTTGGCACCAAACACCCAGATGTCAATCACACAAGCCTGTCCCAGGCTTAGGAATGAAGCCAATGCCATCTAGGCCCTTATCCAAGTCATTGGTATGAAAATGATGGGTGTGGGGACAAGTCCCGATTTGTGGGCACTCACCACTACAATCTGCAATAAACCATGAGACATTCCTGATAAGCAGGGCATCAGAAAAAGGGGAATGGTGTAGTCTGGGGGGTCCTGGCCACACGCACACACACCCTGCTTTTCCCTTTGTTTTATTCACTTGACACCCAATTTGATGAAAAAAAAACTGTCTTGGTTACCAAATGTGCAGCGTCAGCTAGAACACGGGCACGTGGTCTGCCCTGATTGGCCTCTCAGGAAGCAGGTAGAGAAGCAGAGATCCCTGCCCCGCCTCTGGCACCTTTCTGGAAGGGCCTTTCCTGGTCTCCAGTCACATAGATTGGAAAGCCACTTCTAAAGCCAGAAGAGAAAGCAGCCTCTTCCAATGGAGAGTTCCCAGCCTCCAGGAGCATCCCTGCAAATGGCTGCTCTCCAGACTGGAGACACCCCCCCCCAGCAACTTGTTGGGGCCTTTTCCAAGCCAGTGTCAGAAGTCACCTTAGCACAGGAAGAGGGCGCCGGATCTCTGGGCCTCACCACTAAATCAGATTTGGGATCCAGCACCTTGCTTCATCTGGGAGTTCCTTTTCCCAATCAAATGCCTACTCCAGGCCCTGCCCCACCTATTCCCTTCATCCTCCACCCCCCACCTAGGGCCCAAACAGGTTTCACCCATTTGCCCCACCTACCGTTGCCTTTTTTTTTTAATCCTTACCTTCACTATCAAGTCTAAGAAAGAGCGGTAAGGGCTAGGCAATGTGGGTGAAGTGACTTGCCCAGGGTCACACAGGAAGTGTCTGAGGCCAGATTGAAACCCAGGACCTCCAGTCTCTAAACCTGGCTCACAATTTACTGAAGCATCTAGTTACCCCCAAGAACAGGGTTTTGAGTAGCAAGGCAGAGAGACTTGAACCCAGGATCTCTGTCTCCAGACCTGGCTCTCCATCCACTGAGCACAGGGCACCTACCTTTAGTGACATTAGCCCTTCCCTCTCTTCCCCATCCCATTGGCATTTTAGAGCCCTTTTGGCTCCCGCAGATGGGTATTTGCATCTAAATAGGCCGGGCTCTCCGATGGGCATTTACATCTTAAAGGGTAGCCTTGAGCCAGGGTGTGGTGGCGTCCCGCAGCTCTTTTCCAAAGGAGTATTTACAGGCAACCTGCAAGGCCGCCCCTCTGGCTTTTGTTTTATTGTTTCCTAGGCTGAAGAAAGTGTTAATAATGCAGATGAGATTTACGAGCCTTCGGTGGCTCGTTAAAACATTTACCAGCAGCCATTGCCTCCAGGCTGCGTTGTCTTAGCCTCCTCGGGCTTTACTTGGAGCCCAAGGGATCTCGGGAGCTCAAGATGCTTCCCGGCCATTCCCTCTCACTCCGAACGAGAGAATAAATGACTGAACTCTTAGCAGGTCCCTTCCAGGCCCCAGTCACCCATCGAGGCCCGCTGTAGGTAGGAATTTTCTTAGGAGTGAGCTTCGGGTTCTGGAGCAAGTTTGCGGGGATCCTTGAACCCGCGCCCCTAAGATTAATTCACTGGGGAACCAGTTTTCTGGGCTTTCTATCTCCTGGCCCGAGAGTAGGAGGAGTGCACAGGCACACAGCAGCTCGGTTTAAACGCTTCAGGGAAGTGCTGGAAGAGCAGGGGCCTCTCTCTGCCACTGGCAACTAGAAAATGGGTCTCCACTGTGGTCGGCTTCCGTCCTCAGTCTTCTGGCTTGGAGTCCCCGACAGCACTGGCTGTGAGCAGGAATAGTCTGGAGAAAGTTCTTCAGCTGTTCCTTTGATGGCTTGAAAGCAGCTGGAGAAGCACATCCAGGATTTGGAGCTGGAGGGACTAAGCGATTAGTGAAGGGTCTGGTTGGCCTTCCGGTTCGCTCCCTGCTCCGCGGGCCTGGGGAGCAAGAAGCAGAAGCAATCGCTAGGGGTGGGGCCGGGACTAGCACCCTGGCTGATCTTGCAGCCTGCTTAATGCTCCTCCCTAATAATTCCTGGATTTGCTCTTCTGTCCCCTTTGGAGATTCAGGATCGGGACGGAGGAGTTTCTGTGGCAAAGACCTTCAGGGCTCCTTTAGCTCTCCCTTTACCCAGGGCTGCGGCTTTCTGCTCAGGCTGTTGGTCATTTGCTTGGGGAGGCGATGCGGAATGTCGAATGTTTGTTGATCCAGAAACTAAGCTTTTTCTTTCTTTTTTAACTCTTACCTTCCGTCTTGGAGTCAATGCTGAGTGTGGATTCCAAGGCAGAAGAGTGGTAAGGGTGAGGCAATGAAGGTTAAGTGACTTATCCAGAGTCACACAGTTAGGAAGCATCTGAGAACAGATTTGAACCCAGGCAGTCCCACCTCCAGACCTGGATCTCTGTGCACTGAGTCACCTAGCTGCCCCTTGACACTAAGCTTTTTTTTCATTAACCCTCACCTTCCGTCTGGGAGTCAATACTGTGTATTGGTTCCAAGGCAGAAGAGCGGTAAGGGTGGGCCATGGGGGTCAAGTGACTTGCCCAGGGTCACCCAGCTGGGAAGTGTCTGAGGCCGGATTTGAACCCAGGACCTCCCGTCTCTAGGCCTGGCTCTCCATCCACTGAGCTACCCAGCTGCCCCCTTGACACTAAGCTTTTAAAAGGGCAGGCTCTGTCTTGTATGTGTCATGTCTTGTATCACAGCACCTTACAACCCCTAGGAGGTCTTCAAAAGACCAGTGTACCAATGGCAACCACGCTCTGCACCTCTCCACCCCTGAGGGTGGCACTGCCATTCATAGCCATACTCTAATTGGAAAATGAGGGGGTGTCCCTCAATTGGGAAATGGCTGAACAAATTGAGGTATCTGCTGGGGATGGAATACTATTGTGTTCAAAGGAATAATGAACTGGAGGAATTCCATGTGAACTGGAATGACCTCCAGGAATTGATGCAGAGTGAAAGGAGCAGAACCGGGAGAACATTGTGCACAGAGACGGATACACTGCGGTATAATCAAATGTAATGGACTTTACCACTAGAAGTGATATAATAATCCAGGACGCTCCTGAAGAATTTCCCGGGAAAGAATGCTAACCACATAGAGAGAAAGAACTATGGGAGAAGAAACGCAAAAGAAAAACACAAGGCTTAGTACTTAGCACTTGCATATATGGGTATATGATTTGGGGTTTAGGCTTTAAAAGCTAGCTCTGTAGCAAAAATGAATATGGAAATAGGTATCAAGTGACCTTTGTAGAACCCAGTGGAATTGCTTGTTGGCTCTGGGAGGGGGGAGGGAGAGAATATGAGTCATGGAAACATGGGAGAATATTTTTAAAATAAATAAATTAAAAATTAAAAGAAGAAGAGCATCCTATCTACAGCTAAACTTGAGTTTAGTTTAGTTGGGCTAAGAGCTTTGGTACCCGACCTGTGGGGATACCTGGTCCGAGGTGAGTGGTTAACCACGGTTCTGTTCTGTTCCTTGCTGTTAAGGAGGCAAACTTCCGGGAGAGTTTTGTTTGTTTGTTTGTTTGTTTATTTGTTTGTTTGTTTTTTAACCCTTAACTTCTGTGTATTGGCTCCTAGGTGGAAGAGTGGTAAGGGTGGGCAATGGGGGTCAAGTGACTCGCCCAGGGTCACCCAGCTGGGAAGTGTCTGAGGCCAGATCTGAACCTAGGACCTCCCGTCTCTAGGCCTGGCTCTCCATCTATTGAGATACCCAGCTGCCTTTCCGGTAGAGTTTGAGATGATAGGAGCAAAAAAAAAAAAAAAAAAAAAAAAAAAATACCCCTTCCATTCTGGCTCCGGAATCAAAAGCCACAGGATTCAAGCCCCCTGACTTGCGCAGGCGCGCGCACACACGCCTTATTTATTGCCAGAACTGAGTGTGCGGTGAGAATCAAGACTTTGGGCTTTTCCCACCAATCCTGGCAAAGGTCAGCTTTGTGCCTCGGCGTGTCATTTTCAAGAGGTGCCTAGAGAGAAAGGCGGTTTGTACCAGGTCCCCAACTGTGGGAAGTGCTCGGGGCAGGGGTTCTTACCCTTTTCTGTGCCACGGACCCCTTTGGCAGTCAAGCGGAGCCACGTGACTCCTCAAAGGCAGAGGATTCTAAGGCAAGTCACACCAACGCTTCTGAGTGGGAGGAACACTGCCCGCCTGTTCCCTTAAAGCAATTTTTGTCTCTAGGGCCTTAGTGACTCGACCAGTGGCCCCTCATACTCCAGATGGGGGGGGGGGGAGGCTTTCCTTAGTAGTTTCCAATCCATAGTCGGGCGATTTCTTGCGGCTCCAAAATAAAATGCCATTCAGTGTAGAATGCTGCTTTCCCATTAAGAGTACCTCAGTGAGACGCTAAAAGATAACTCTAGCCCAACTATCAATAATAGGGAATTAGGTCTTGATCAATGATACGTGTAAAACCCCGTGGAATTGTGGGTCGGCTAAGGGGGGTTGGGGGGTTGGGCGAGGGGGAAAGAACATGAAACATGGAACTAGGGGGAAATATTCAAAATAAAATTAAGAGAGTGCCTCAGTGCATCTTGTTTTTCCAATTGCGAAAGTTTGTGGCTTTCGATTCCCCCCTCCCCCCCCCCCCCCCAGCCAGGGCAGTAACCTGCCCTTCTACCCTCAAAACACAAATCACCAGACTGGAGCTCGAGTCAAAACACAGCTTGCTTTATTCTTAAGATGCAGGTGGTGCTGGAGGGTGTCCACAGAGGATGGGGTAGCCTGCATGCTACCGATCATAGAGCCTCGGAATTGAAAGGGACCTCAGAGGGCGTCTAGTCTAACATCCCACCGGCTGCAGGAAGCCCTGCTCGGAAGGCATCCCTGACCCGTGGTCATCCAGACCGCTTGAACTAATGACCGAATGAGACTGCCCGGTCCATGGTTGGGCATCATTCCTGATGAACTGAAATCTGCCTTCCTAGAACTTTCCCCCACTGGTTCGACTTGGGCCCTCTGGGGACAAGCAGAATACGTTGAATCCCTCTTCCATCTTTCAGCCCTTCCATTAGCTAAAGACTGATCACAGCCACTTCCTTCCTCCCCTCCCTCGATCAAGTCTGCCTTCAGCTGGTTACCACGTGACACGATCCCGACTCCTCTTACCATACCACCCTGCTCCCCCTTTCCCTGAACACTTCCCACTTGTCCGTGTCTCTCCCCAACGGCGGTGTCCGGGAGTGAACCCGACACCCTGGATGGGTCTGACTAGGCAGGAGTACTGCGGGACTCTCTCTTCCCCAGTCCTGGACACCGGACTTAGGCTAACGCAGCCTAGGAGCTCCACTGGCTGGTGGAGAAGGAAGCGCCTCACCCAGGGGAGACAGCAGCCATATTACACACACGGGACCATCTTCAGGTCCACCTGTGATGCCCCCCACCCTATCCTGGGCCCCACACTTCACCGTTCCCCCTTTCCCGCTTCCCCCCTCCCCGGACCCCTCCCTCCCTCCCTCCCCTCCCAACCAACCTTCTTCCCGGACAGACATCACTCTCAGCTCCCGGCCGGCGGCCTTAAGGAGCTGCTGGCCCCTGGGCAGGTTCACAAAACAGAAAAACAAATATTGGCAAGCACAGAAAATGATAAAGACCACGAAATCAGGGTTGCTCTTGTCCCGGAACGAGAGGCTCCTGTTGGGCCCCCGGCAGACACAGCACGGTGGACAGTGAGCTGAGGGAGGCATGATCATCCGCGGGGACTTTTGTGCTCGAAATCCAAGGTAAGGAAATGCTTTGTGCTCTGGAAAGTCTTCCTCCCTCCCCAACTTTTCCCATCGAGTTGCGCCGTCTCCTCGCGCCCCCAAGCGGATGGGACGCGGGCGGGCGCGCGCGCGCGCGGGCGTGTGTGTCTGTGTGAAAGCCACGCGCACGAGCCCAGCAGGCCTGAAACTTTCTTTCGGGTCGACCTTGGGCGGGCGCGCAGAAAACTTGGGCTTCTTCTGCACACAGACACAGGCGCGCGCGCGAGCGGGCGCGCTCCCCGAACACCGAACACCACAGCCGCTCACGCCACAGCCGAGTCTCCAGGGGAAAGGGAAGGTGACTCAGCGAAGGGCCTGGCCGGGAGGAGGGAGCCTCACACAGTGGTGACAGACAGGAGAGGGTTGTAGACCCTCTTGCCGTCCGCTGAGCGGGTTCCGTGGGCCAGCATCTCCTGGATGGTGATCCAGTTGTCGAGGATCTTCTTGTTCCTCTTCTTCATGGTTTTGCGGTGGCTCAGCGCGATGATATTGAGCTCGTGCTTGCTTTCGCTGTTCTGCTGCTCCCTCAGGCACTCGAGCCGGCTCTGCATCATGAATTCCCGCCGTTTCCGCTGCTCCCGGGCCCGGATCAGGTGCTGCTTCCGCTCTTCCTTGCTCCAGTAGCGGCCCATCTTCATCTCGCTCACGGCGTCGTCGTCCGTGGTCATGCCGCTCCGCTCCTCGCGGATCTTCAGGGCGCGCGCCTTCAGGAGCCGGTCCCGGACAGGCCGTTTGGCCACGTAGCGGGTGCCGTCACTGCGCACCTTCACCTTCCATTCCATCCGGGGCGCTTCGGCCCCTCCCACCTTGGGGCTGGCCAGGGAGTCCTTGCACATGGTGGCTAGACTCAGAGGGGTGTGGCCCAGTTCCTCCAGGCCGCGGGCGGGGCTCAGCTGCACACAGCTGTGGTAGCGCTCGCTGGCTTGGCCCTGCACCCGATGGCGCCGAGAGAGGTAGGGGCTGCCTTCCGCTCCTGCCTGCTCCAGCGCCCCCGCGCCAGTCTTGGGGCTGCGGCGGAGCCTGTCCTCAGCGTGCTGCCTCTGGCACACGTCGCCGCCGCCGCCGCCGCCGCCGTCGCGGGAGAGGGAGCGGAACTTGGCCGGGCTCCCGTCCGGGGGGCCGCCGGCCTTGGCTGGGCCGCACGTACTCTGGTTGAGGTTTGAGTTCCCGGGGGCAGCCTTCTCGGCCCCTAAGCAGGCGGCCTTGAAGATGGTGTCGGTGACCCGCCGCAGGGGGCTCTCGAGCAGGGGCTCCATGAGCAGCGGGGTGCTGCGGCAGCTCTCGCCCGTGTTGTAGGCACTGGTGCTATCTTTGTCCGACTTCTCGGGCAGCTCGGTGATGTCGGAGAGTTCGTGCTTCTTGGGCTCGCTGGCCCCAAAGTCATAGAGGCTCTCCTCCTCCAGCAGCCAGGCCTTCATGCAGCGCTCCCGCAGCTGCTGCATCTTCTGGGCCCGCAGGATGTTCCGGCACTTGAACTCCAGGTGCCGGAGCTCCTCCTCGAGCATGGCCATCTCGTGCCCCAGGCTCTCGTTGCGGTTGACATCCAGGGAGCTGTTGCCCCCTCCCGCCCTGGGGAAGAAGAGCCCCAGCTGGTTGCCGTTCTCCAAGTGGCATTTGATTTCCAGCAGCTCCCGGTAGCGCTCATACTCCTCATCGGTGAGGCCGGGGACGTCCCCACCGCCTAACCCGGCTCCCTCGGCCAGGAGGGAGTCCATGCTGAAGTGGAAGTCTCGGCTCTGCAGGGCATCGCCCTGGAGGCCAAACTTGCGCAGACTCCCTGGGGTGTTGGTGGTGCTCGGGGCCTCGTCTCCCAGCAGGTCGTGTTCTGAGCTCTCTTCGTTTCGGGTGCTTTCGTCGGTCCGGCCCACCCCACTGTCCAGCTCCTGGCTGTTGTTCAGACCCGGGCCTGTACTAGCAGCTCCCTTTCTGTCTTCAGTTTCAAGCTGGGGACAGAGAGACGAGTTTGGGGTTCGGGTAGGCCTAGCCACGACGCTGGGGGCCGAGCTTGGGGCCCCAGGGGTATCTGGCCTCAAACGTGGGCTTCCAGCCCTTCCCCAAGTCCTTCATTTCCTCTCCCGCTCCGCCCCGCCTTACCTGGGGGCGGTACCCATCCTTCCCTCCTCCTCTTCTCTCACCTGATGGCCAGAGGGGGATTTCAGCTTCTGGAGGGGCAGCTCTCCCTCGTTCTCGGAGCCAAAGTCATCTAGGAAGTCCTCGCGGTCGCTGTCTTTCCATCGCTTGGTCAGCTAGAGAGAGAAGCGGAGGATTCTGGCCGCGTGTCCGGTGTCACTGGCGCTCTCTCTCCCCAGAGACAAAGCCTAGCGCGTGACTGCCGTCATCGCTTCCCCCTCCCTTCCAGGGTGCAGGCCCGCCCCCCTCCTCCGAGAAGGCTGTCGGGCCCAGGGGGCAGGAGTACCTCAGTCTCTGGCCGAGCCACAAGCAGTGAAATGTTGGTGTTCTCCTCCTGGGTCAGGATGGCTACCGCCTCCTCTCGGTTCTGGACGTCCATGCCGTTTATCTTGGACGGGGCAAGGAGAGAGTTAGCTGGAGACAACAGCCAGCAAAAAGGGACCCGCGAACTGGGGGGGGGGGGGGGCAGAGATCCCAGGGATGGCCTCTCCCTGTCTCTGCCCAAACCCACCTGACCTCGGTTCACACCACATCATCACAGCTCAGACATATAAGAAAAGGCTTACAAAAGGCAGATTTGGGAGCCAGGCTGAGGCATGGGACTAGGGGAGGATGGAATGAGCTCCACAAGGCTAGTCAATTCCAGGCCCAGAAGGAGCTGGAAGTACTGGGTTAAGGTGTTTGCGTTACTTCTCATAGCTCTGGTTTTCTGAGCGGCCTTAAAGCGTGGACTCCTACGGTCCTAGCAGAGGCCCCAGGAGATCCGCACCCTGCTCACCATACTCATCTTCCACAAGACACGAAAAGTGGCCCTTGGGAAGGCAGTAGGGGGAACTGACGCCCTTTGGCAGGCGTCAGCACTCAAGAACCTAAAGGAGGACCCCGGCCAGGATGGAGAGAAACGGGCGTCTCTCTCTCCTAACCTTGACTCCCCTTGGCTCAAAAAGCCACTCTGAGCAGAGCACAGAAGCCCCCCAGGAGACCTGGAAAACCGTCTGGATTCTTTCTCGTGGCTGCTTGCCACCCCCAGCCCTTAGCCCTTTCCGGAAGACTACTGCCCATCAAAATAAGAAGAGAGCTAGCTGGAAGAGGAGGGAGGGGCTGAGCACGTGGCCAGCAGCCCAGGGGGAGAGATGGGTACAGGGCTCACCTGGATGATGCGGTCCCCTTCTCGGATCCGGCCATCTTTGGCTGCGATGCTGTTGGGATTTACCTATAGGAGCCATGCAAAGTGGGAATAGTGCTGGGTACTGCCAGAGAACGACAGAGTGTTTCAGGCCCACTCTGCAGAGGAAGGGAATGCAGAGGCCCTCAGGGGGACCCCTTCTGTAAGGTCAAGAATGGTCTCTGGGAAGCCCCTAGCCTTGTTCATTAGCCAGCAGCAGGGGAAGATGTGGCTGTCAGAGACACTCCCTAAATTGGGAGGTGATCAGGGTGTGTTTTTCCATTGGCAGGGTAAGAAGATGGTGTCTTCCGAACACACGGGCACTTCCTCTGCCTCTGCCAGACCACTCCGATTGGCACCCGGGGCCCACCTGAAAGAGGCGGCTGCCCGGAGAGGGAAGCTTTATTCTCTCCACAACTGGCCAATGGCCGAGGTCATCCTTGCTGTGGGCTGCTTTCCCTGGCCTTGCCTCACTTTCCCACCTCAGACAAATGAAAACCCTACTTGGTGATGAGATGGCAGGTATAGGGCAGGAGGGCAAAGACAAGCTTCAAATTCAGTCTCTGCTCTTCTCCCTCCCTCCCTCCCTCCCTCTCTCCCTTCCTTTCTCTCTCGCTCTGTGTGTGTATGTCTTTCTCTGGCCCTCTGTCTCTCTATCTCTCTGTCTTTCTGTGTCTCGCTCTCTCCCCATTCCCTTTCCAGACCTCAGCTTCCTCCTCCTCCTCTGTAAGGCGAAAGGGTTGGCCTCCATGATCTCTAAGGTCCTTTGTGTAGGCTCCCATAATCCAGAGCAAAGGGATCAGCCCTTGTTAGCATTAGATGAAAGGTCCAGAGATGGGGCAAGAGGAGAAGCAGACAGGAGAGTGGAGGCCCAGGGTTAATTCCCACCCATCCCCCCCCCCATGCCCCGCTGTGGGAATGTTCTCTCTGAAGGTCATTCCTCATCTTCCTCAGAGAAACAGCAAACTTTAGAGGGAGAAGAGTCCTTGGGAAGCATCTTAGCCAATGTCCTCCTTGTAAAAAGGAGCAAACCAAAGTCCAGAGAGAAGGGCCGAGTTCAGAGTGCCAGAATGGCGGCGTCCAGTGGACACGGCCCCCCCGCACTGCCGCTAGTGGCGCCCCCCTCCCTCCCCAGATCAAGTCCTACCTCTCCGACGTAGATGCCCAGGTCCTCTTCATCATCTGTTCGGTAGCAAACCATCAAACCGAGCTTGTCCCGGTGGCTGGCTTTGTACAACTCCACCTCCTGCCACGCAGGGGGAGCAGGGAATGGAACAGAAAGCCCAGGGGAACTTGTGAGTCATTCGGCATGATGCGGGGTGGGGTGGGGGGTGCAGAACAGTGCTCCCACCAAGCTATGCCATCCAAAACCATCCCCTGGCCCCGGGGAACCCCTCACCTCGTCTCTCACATCACCTACACTGCTGCTAGGTACACAGTGTCTCTGTGTCTCAGGCGCTGAGATCTGTTCTCACTTCCCCCGTTTACTCGGAAGCCCCAGGAGACACACAAGGAGACACACGAGACACCAGACACACAGGAAGACACAGACTCACCTACACAGAGCAAACATGGGAACCAAACCCACACCCTCCTTCCTTCCTGCCCAAGGTGGGCTATGGTATGGCCACAAGGAACAGGAGAAGCAGGATGAAAGCCCCACCTGCTCTCAGGAGAGACCAAACTGACACTTCTTGGTACCTTCCATCTCCCGGGAAGCGATCAAACCTCTCGTCACTCCCCAAGCGGGGGACAATTGGAAAGGCACCACCCCAAAAGTGACCACCGAGAATGGCTGCTCTGCACCTGGCAGCCCCTCACCTGTCTCCCTCAAGCTCACCTCATACTCCAGCTCATCCACTCGGTCTGCCTCCTGCTGGCTGCCCTCCATGAACTCCGCTGGGTCATAATACTCATGGCCGATGGGGGGGCTGCCCAGGAGAAGGTGGGAGGGGTCAGGACAACCAACCATCCGTCTATTTCCCCCCACTCTTCTCCCCCACCTCCCAACAGCTCCGGGGCCTGGCGTATCTATCTCCCTGCGAGCAGGTGACCCAGGGATCTGGAGTAGAGATGCACTGAGCTAGCTGCCCTAGGCGCCAATGGACCTGGAGGTACCCTCGAGAGTGAGCCTGCCGAATTCCATTCCTTTCAAACCAAACTCATTCATGCAGAGGCCAGAAATGCTTTATGGAGCATCTAAGGGTCCAGAAGGAAGACCGAGGATGCCCAGCACCCCGCCCCACCCCACCCCGTTCCGCACAGCTGCATCAGCAGCCCAGAGGACGACTGATCTGGCCATCCGGACCGAAGCTGTCACCGCCAGGGCACAGTCAGTGCCTCGTCACCACCCCCGCCCCATTTACTGGTAGCATCCCATGCAGTGCCCCCAGGAGTTAACCAGGCCCAAGCCGATCCTACAGGACCAGAGCAGGGATGATGAAGTCCCCTCGGGTATTGCGTTCCGATCCCCAGGAAATGATTAGTGTCAGCAGCAGCCCTTCCTCCCTGCCTCCTTCCTACCTCTCTGATTGAAGAGAGGGGGTCCTGGTAGCAAGCAGCTCCCCTGCAATCTGGCTGGAAGATTAGCGGTGTCAATGCACGCGCAGGCACACACACTCTCACACACACACTCTCTCTCTCTCCATCGCCCCTGACTGGAAGAAGGCCCCTTTCTTCCAAGGAGTAAGACAGAGAAATGAAAGAATGGAAGCAGACAAGAGATGGGAAGAGATCCAGAGAGGTGAGGAAGCAGGGAAGAGTTGGGAAGAGATCCAGAGAGGTGAGGGAAATAAGAGAGGAAGAAGGCAAGAGAATTCAAAGGCATGAAGTAGAAGGACATGGGGAAGAAGAGAAAAGATCGAGAGATCAGCTCCTTCCCTCCCCGCCACATCTATCAGCGAGGAATCATGTGCAGTCAGTTCCAAGCCAGCAGAGGGGGGGCTTGCCTCCCTTGAGCTCTAGGAGGAGATGAAGGGAGGAAGGCCTGACTTCTAGCTTCCTAATCCCATCACCATCTGGTGAGAAGCCCGAGACAAGTGCCCCTGAGGCTTGATCCTGAATCCCAGCTAGACCTCCTGGGACTGCCCCTGCCCAGTCCTTTCCCAGAGGAAGATTTCCACAAGGAAGGAAAGCAGCCGATCCTGGGGATGCAAGAGAATAAGAAAAGGTAGCTTGGATATTCTGCCTCCAGAGCCCAGACAGGCCTGGATGTGGCCTTTGGCAAAAGGACCCAGATGCGCCCAGGTGCTGTGCCTGCTCTGGAGGCAGGGCCCGGAGCCCTCCTGGGGGCAACTCACAGCTCAGAAAGGACGTACGGCTCCAGGATGACCATGGGTGGAGTGGGAGGGCGCAACTTGCCCAACGCCATGATATGCTCGAAGGTGATGTCAGTCTGAGTGCCACTGTCCACCAGCTGCAGGTCGTGACAGGAGCTGTCCCCCCGGAGGCGGGGGCTTCGTCTTAGCACCTGGATTACCAGGGGCTCCTTGGAAGAGCGCAGTGCTTCCAGGGTTTGCTCCTGAGACAGTTTGGAGAGCTCCTTCCCGTTCACCTGTGGGCAGAGACATGCCCACATCAACATCCCCAGGCCATCTCCCCTCCAAAAGCAGGGAGAAGGGAACCCAGAAGTCAGAGGTAGGCTCAGCCTGGCAAGACTCGGGCACGACGCTCATTGCCTGAGCTCATCAACCGGCAGCCCCCAACCGATCCATAGAAAGGGTGTCCGTCCTCCATCCTTTCACTTTGACTCTCATTCCAGTTCTACTCTCCTGCTCCTCATTTTCAAATAGCATATATCAAGCCACCTCAGGCAAATGGAGGAGCCAGAGGAGAGCCCCATATGGGCCTGGGGTCTGAGGGACAGGTCACCGGGCTCTGCCACAACAAGAGACTTCTCTCCAAGCCAACAGGCCCGAGGTCCTTCCTCCAGCACCAGCCTTCTTGCTTGTCTACCAGTAGACCCCAGAACGTTTCCCCTTCTTCACCTTTAGCCAGCATGGAGGGTTTGTAGGAAGGACAAGAGCAGCGTCATCTGGAATCTGCGAAATGCCTTAGAATCCATGGGCAAGAGCCTAGGGGCATCATCAGTACCCAGAGTATGTGAGAGGTACCTAGAGGTGGTGTGTCCAGATACCAAGGCTCCGTGGTGGGGGAGGGGAAGGGGCTTGGTAAGTGTGAGCCCCAACCATTTATGAAGCTTCTATCAGGTCCCCAGTCTATGCATAGCAATGTGGAGGGGAAGGAATTCAGGAAAACGGGAACGAGTTCCTGCCCTCAGAAAGCTTACGATCCAGTTGGACAAGAATACAGAGCCACATGGCAAAAGAAAGTCAACACCACAAGGTGAGCTATGGCAAACCAATGTTGAAGGAGTCGGGGGCGGGGGTGGGGGTGGGGGGAGGCCTTGTGCCTTAGGCCTTGAAGGGCAGAGCAGCTCAAAATGGGGCGATCTCCCCCCTCCTGGTGGCCAGGAGAATGATCTTCGGGGATGAAGTATGACAAAAAACCAAAGTCCCAGAGATCCCAATGAACTGGGGCTGGGGTCAGTGGAGCGGGGTGGGAGCACATAGAAGAACAATAAGAGAAGAGGTCAGATTGGGAAGATCTGCCATTACTAGTATTCACATCCTCCAAGTCCCATATCTTCCAGACCAATTGAGGCCAAGCCATTATTCAGCCAGCTCTTGTCTGTCTCTGAACCTTCTCCGCCATATTTTCAAAACTCTCCCGAGGCCAGTGGGTTCATTTCCCCTTCCAGGTCTTACTGTCCTAGCTTCCTGCTGACTCTCCTGCCCAGCCCCTCCTACCCTAAATTAGCTGCTCAGACGGCTCTTCTACTCTCTAAAGGAGACCCCAAGAATCCTGGGAAACAGAATGCTACCTAACCCCTCCATTGGAGATGCTCACACCCTATTTTAAGGCCTCTGCTTTTCGGTGCCCACCTATCAGCAAGGCCGCGCCTAGGGCTAAACGCCCAGGCCTCAGACAGTAAGGTGCTATGATGCGTGGTCCTGGGGCAACAGTGGGAAAACATCATTCTTTTCTCATTCAAGTTTACAATCAGGTCCACAGGGTTCCGGCTGGAGGAGGCCCAAGAGGCCATCCATCTAGTCCAATCTCCTGATTTTAAGAGGAAGCGAGGCTTCCTACTTAAGAAGAGGTGATTTGTCCAAGGTCCCGCAGCAGAAGTGGGGTTTCAAGCCGGCGCCTCTGCCTCCAAAGCCAGTGCTCTGTCCCCTGAGCTACGCCGCCTCCAATGGAGGAACGGGACCCAGATAAAGAATTCTAAGATCGAATTTGAGAAGGGCGAAGGTGAGAACCAAAGTCATCTGGAAATCCCCAGGAGAGGAGAATTGTGGCAAAATGTTGTCTCGAAATCGTTTTCCCTGGAGGATGCCCATAGCCAGACATCCCTTACCTTTCACTGAATTTTTTTAAACCCTCACCTTCCATCTTAGAATCAATAGCATCTATTGGTTTCAAGGCAGAGGAGCGGGAAGGGCTGGGCAATGGGGGTGAAGTGACTTGCCCAGGGTCACCCAGCTAGGAAGTGTCTGAGGCCAGGCTTGAACCCAGGGATCTCCTGGTTCTCTATCCATTGAGCCACCCAGCTGTCCCCCTACCTATCATTTTAGACAAGAGCCTCCCAAGTATTTTCTTTGATGGCTCTCCAGTAACATGAGCACTTCCTCATCGTCCTTGTTGCCATACTGACAACATGGCTATTTCCAGGCTTCTCAAGTACAAGTGAAACCCCTCTGGCCTTTGAACAGTGGGCAGCGCAGCTAGAACTAACTCTCAGCCTTCCGTTTGTGGCAAGAGGCACATCAAATGAAGAGGCAGCCTTAAGTTGTGGATGAAATTCACTTGTTCTTAGCGTTGCTCTCTGGGTACCGCGGGCAAATGACACAGCATTTCCCAGTCCCTGCCCTCTGTTCTCCCAGCACCCCTTCCTTGTTCAGAAGCTGCTGGCTTCCTGGGAGCAAACATGGCCTGGAAGGTCTTTATCAGCCTGTGGCATTTCCCTCTCGTCCAAGCCTCACTGCTGGGGCATCACGGCCCTGTGCTGTGACTCACTGACTGCCTACTGCATTCCCAGCGAGGGTCAAAAAGGCGAGAATGGGAACAGAAGCCCGGGCTGGGACAGCACTAAGGTTTCCTCAGAGTAGGAGGCAGGGAAACCAGTTTCTCTAATCGGGAAATCAGAGGAGCGGAACACTGGCTGGCTCACCACCCCCACCCTCCCCTGCCCCTGCCCCTACCCCATCCCAAGGCTTCCATCTTTAATGGTAGCTCCATGGTGACAGGCTAATATGGTCTCGGGTCCAATGTGCCCCTTCCTTACCCAGCTCTCCCAGTAAGGCTGTGAGTGTCAGACGGAAACTGGGTACATCTAGCCAGGCATGTTGTCTTTTTAAAACATTTTAAATGAATAATACAGACGTGTGTTTCGAGTGCTAATACATGTATAACCCAGTGGAATTGCTTGTCAGCTCTAGGAAGGGGGAGGGGAGACAAGAAGAATCATATCATTTTGGAAAACTTATGTGGAAATTTGTTATTAGAATAAAAGATAACATTTTAAACATTTTTTAACCCTTTCCTTCCGTTTTACACCCAATTCTGTGTATTGGTTCCAAGGCAGAAAAGCGGTAGGGGCTAGGCAAAGGGGGTGAAGTCATTTACCCAGGTTACACAGCTAGGGAGTGGCTGAGGTCAAATTTGAACCCAAGACCTCCTGTCTCTGTGCTTGGCTCTCAATCCACTGAGCCATCCAGCTGTCCCAACCCATGCCGTCTTTTTAAAAAAATCCTCGACTTCCTTGTCTTAGAACTGAATACCGTGTACTGGTTCCAAAACAGAAGAGTGGCGAGGGCTGGCAATGGGGGTCACCCAGCTAGGAAGATCCGAGGTCACCTTTGAACCCAGGACCTCCCATCTCTGGGCAGCCCTCTCTGCCTTCAGCCCCGTCCAGTTCCCAGAAATACTCTGTGGGGGCACTTGGTAGCGTCTGCATGAAAGGCCACTTCATCTCCCTCAATGTTCATAGGCTGTCTGGGGGTGGGAAACTGCTCCTGGGTAAAGAGAGACAAGAAAAGAGCCATCACGTGCCAGGAGGGACAAGAACCCGGGCCAGGGAGGGTCTCCGGGGTGTCTTCCACCATTTCCGATCAGCAGCATGAAGAAGAGGTCACGTGGCTCCGGGTAGGGGCGCAGCATGTGATGGCTCCTCAAGCACGCACCCAGCACGCATGGGCGTCTACTGCTGGGGGAGATGTGCTCACACCTGGGGTGTGCATGCATGGAAAGAACGGGGCTGGGGCTGGGGCTGGGGCTGGGGCTGGGCTCGCGCTGAATCGGTGGGAAGTCACGTGTGTGCGCGTGCGCGCCTGCCCGCGCCCGCCCTTCCTATTCCTTCGCCTTTGGGACCTGTGGGCAGGGATCCTGGGTGACACGGGGATGCTCTACCGCCACTGTCTGTTCTCTGTATGGCTGCACGGCAGCTGGGTTGCTATGGAAACTGAGCCCAGGCTGCGGAAAGGGAGCACGGGCGGGTTGGCGAAGGGGCGCCATGTCAGGATATCGGCGAGAAGGGGGATGGGGTGGAGAGCTGCGGCCGAGGCTGCGCTCTAGGGCGTTTAGATACAAAGCTTCCCAGCCTGGCCGCCTGGGACAGGTGACACGGAGCAGTCCCC
>NC_058136.1:71046921-71063026 GCF_016433145.1 Gracilinanus agilis | reverse complement strand
GTCCCATGATTTCTTTCACTGTTTCTGAATGGCTGAACACCGCTAGCGGCTCTCCCCTTCCTTCATTAGTGTGCTGCGGGGAGGGGGAAGAGTGGGAGAGCACAGGAGCGAGTCCCAAAGTGATGAGGATTGACGATGGCACAAGATGATGGGAAAGGATGGGGGATGGGAAGGAGATCGAAGCTGCTCTTCCCCTGCCTCCAGTGCTGCCCTCCCCTCCCCCCTTTTATAAACAAACAAAAAAAATCCATTTTAGAGTCTTTCTACAAAGACAAAGAACCAAAGGCAGCATGGGGGGATAGAAGAAGGCATGGCTCGGCAAAAGGATGAACACAGTGAAGGAGAAAGGGGGAGCCGCCTGGGGCTGGGAGCCCAGGACAACAATGGCTTCTAGGGAATTCAGGATTAGAGGTTGGGCAAAGGCAGGCTCTGAGGCGGCCCCAGGTAAAAAGCTGGAGGTGCATTAATCCTATTAGGCAAGAGAGCCCTCATAAGGGCCTCCGGTGGCCAGAAGGGCCACTAGCTCCTGGCCAGGCTCCAAGGCCTTTCTCTCCCTCCAGAAGGGAGACACAGAGACCCTGGCCACCAGTTAAGGGCACATGTCAGATCCATTTTTTTTTTAATTTTTATTTATTTATTTTTAAACCCTTAACTTCTGTGTATTGGCCCCTAGGTGGAAGAGTGGTCAGGGTGGCCAATGGGGGTCAAGTGACTTGCCCAGGGTCACCCAGCTGGGAAGCGTCTGAGGCCGGATTTGAACCCAGGACCTTCCCTCTCAATCCAGCTGCCCCCAGATCCATTTTTAAAAAATCATCCCAGAAGGGTAGGTGGGACTGAGAGAGAAGAGTTGCATTTGTATAACTTGGGAAAACTTGTCATTACACATAATTGGCAAAAAATAAATATAATATTTTATAATATATATGTCAGCTAAGTTGAAGCTTGTTCTTCCCTCTGGTGTGATTCAACTTAGCTCCTCTCTAGCAGCCCAGGCTCCTCCATGTCTCCCCCTCCCCCCCAAAAAAAACGTACCCTGGCCATTCCCACACTGTCTCACCTCTGCACTTTGTTTCTGATGACGTTCATTCTGCACCTCCCTCCCTGCATGTATGAACACCCGACCCTGATGCTAGCCAGAGCTCTGGATGCCCATGGATCCTTCTAGAAGGATGTAGTCTGTCCCACCGCCCCCCAAAAACCCCAGGAAGAACAAGCGCTTGACTAGACCCAGTAGGTTTCCCAAAAGACAATGAAAGATCCACAAGTGCCCCCTCAGAGAGGGAAGCAATAAGCATTCGTTGTCACCCCAACCCCCTCTCGGCACAAGAGAACCGTTCTTCTGTCGGAGTGAAGAGCAATCTGGTTTGACCAACCAGGAAACGCCCCGATCACGGAAGCCGAGATAGCGAACACTCTTGTCTGAAAGGTCTGGGTTTTGTCTCCCATGAGCCCCCACCCCCACCCCCTCCATATTGTCCTCTAGCCACCACGCTTGCAGGAGGATACTCTGGGCCTCAATCCAAGACAGCACATCTGGTTATTCAGGAACAGGTGGAAAAGAGCTGAAGATGAGAGATTGCAAAGGACAAGGGAATTTTTCCTTCCCTTCTCAATCTTCTCCTTAGGCAACTCTGGGCAAAGTTCCAGGAGCTCCCAAGAAACGAGGACCGCCGATTCCAAACTCTAGACATCCCCTAACAGAGCTTTTATGAACCACGTTTTCTTTGGTCCCAAGTTTTTCCAGGAATACATGGAGAAAAGTTGGACCGCCCTTTGGGCCAACGGGTCTTTGCTTTCCTCATTCCCGCTGATGGTACTTCTCTTTCCCTTCTGTTGGCCTTCCGGACATCTCTCACCTTGGCAGCCTGTCCCTCATTCTCTTCCCCTCCCTCCTAGTTTTCCCTCTTTCCCTAGCCCCTCCTTCCACAATGATTCCTCTTCAAATTGGGGAGCCGGGCCTAAGGTCTTTTTCTCCCTTCAGCCTCCCCCATTGGCACACGGGCCTAACTAGTCGGCGAGACACTATTGACAACTACCTGGAAACAGATAAAGTCTGCATCTGCCCTGGAAAGGGCGAAACGGCAACGCTTTACGAAAAAGAGATGAATGCTTGAGTTGGCCAGGCTGGGATCTGGGAAGCCGATGAGAAACCTGATTTCCTTCCTTTGGGTCTAGCTGTTAGGGACTACGGGAATGGGATGCTGCACATGCGGCCGCCGCATTGGTTTTGCTTGACTGTCTTTCTTTGTTAGAGGGAGGCTCTATCAGGAAGCCACTGTGGTGTAAGAACAAAAGGCATCCATAAAACTTTTTTTTTTAAATTTATAGAGCCAGCCAGGGAGGAGTTTGGAGAGAGGAATACAAGCAGCACCAGAGAGCGTCAAGTGGACACAATGAATGAGAGTCAGCAGCAAGCCAATGAGAGACTGTCCTCACAAAAACAAAACACAAAATGAGATCAATACAAGAACGTGTCCTAAGAGATCTGGGCACCCATCCATGCACGAGCACGCACGGGAAGAACCAAGCTGAGGCTGCCTCCTCTCTCCTCCCCACATCCCAGCTGGCTCTTCCCCTTCTCCCAGCTCTGTGGCAGTGCAAAAGATTAGTGGACTTGGAGTTTAAAGACCCCAGCCTTGTCACTTCCAAGCTGTGTGACTTTAGGCAAGTCACTGAGATCCTCTGAGTCTCTGCTAGAAAAGGGGGCATCTCCCTCGTTGGGTGCCTGTGAAGATCAGATGAGATAATGTACACAAAGGCCTTTGTAAACTGCACTATAAATCTGAAATATTGTCGTTATGACTAAATCCGTGTCCACCCTGGAAGGCAAGCTTTGGGGACCCTCCTAGGTGAGCAGAGCGGGGGATAAGCCCGGAATCGAGAAGGCATTTTAACAGGCAAGAAATCAGGGCGCCAGGGACTGGTATGAAGCCCAGGAAGAGGCTCTGGAGTCCTGAGGGAGTCAGGGACTCCCAGACAAGTACTGGTACCAGCAGGTCAGCCCGGCTGGGCGGGGCCCTTGCCTCCCCATTTCTTCCCACTTGGTTTTTCTCTTTTTCTTCTTCATTCCTTTCTTTCAACTCAGTGTCCTTTAGGTCCTTTCCAGAAGGGAAGGGGAGTGAGCTTGTCTGTAACACTCTATTACGGCGCGTAACTAGCCTTTTTTTCTAAAGCCTTCGCCTCCTGTCTTAGAATAGATCTCAGCTCCGAGGCAGAAGAGCGGTAAGGGCTAGGCAAAAGGGGCTTAGTTAAGTGACTTGCCTGGGATCACACAGCTAGGAAATGTCTCAGGCCAGATTTGAATCCAGGACCTTCATGTCTCCAGACCTGGTGCTCTTCCTCTTCCACAGAGCCACTAAGCTGGCCCACTAAGTGATTTGTTTGTTTGTTTTTTTACTAAGAATTTCCTCTGCTCTCCCTCTGCCATCCACTAGACTTCTCCCCTAATATAATCTCAGAAATCACATGAAGACACAGGAGTCTGTACAGCTAGTGTTACCACAATCCCGTTGATCTGGGGGGACAGGAAGGCAGCAGCTGCTGCCAGGAGTCCTGCCTGATAAGGGCCCTAGTCTCTCTTCTAACTTCGAGGCTTCCTGGAGGCATAGAAGTAGATAAAAAGTCAAAAAAGCCCAAAGTGCTAGTTGGCACTTGCAACAAGTTGGGACTGTTATAGATGCTTTGGGTGCAAATCCGATTCACCATTCGGGAAAGCGATTTGGAATTATGTGACTGAGGTGGTGAAAATGCCCACCCCCTGGGACCTAGACACCTGCTCTCCAGTCATCTCCATCCAACCTGTCCTTATCTATGTTGCACTCCTTCCTTGGGGAAAGCAGGCTCCTTCCCTCCTTACAAACACTTTTAGATCTCTTCCATCCTTAAAAAAGCCTTAATCCTACCATTCCCTGGAGCTATCTTCTTCCTCCCTTTCTCAGCCACCCTCCTAGAAAACGCCTCTGTTTTCTCACCTCACAGAAACTTCTCGCTCTCTTGCAGTCTGGCTTCCAACTTCAACAAATGATTTCTGAAATGACATCTTCAATGACCTTTTTAAAATAAATACAAATTAAAACCCTCACCTTCCATCTTAGAATCAACTCTGAGTTCCAAGGCAGAAGAGCATCAAGGGCTAGGCAACGGGGGTAAAGTGACTTGCTCAGAGTCAACATGACTAGGAAGTGTTTGAGGCTACATTTGAACCCAGAACCTTCATGTCTTCAGATCTAACTCTCTATCCATTAAGCCCTTTGTTGCCCCCTTTCAATTACCTTTTAAAAAATTCTTCCTTAAAAGACTGTCTGCCTTTTGACCCAGCCATACCACTGCTGGGTTTATACCCCAAAGAGATCATACGGAAAAAGACTTGTACAAAAATATTTATAGCCGTGCTCTTTGTGGTGGCAAAAAATTGGAAAACGAGGGTCTGCCCTTCGATTGGAGAATGGCTGAAAAAACTTCGGTATCTGCTAGGGATGGAATACTATTGTGCTCAAAGGAATAATGAACTGGAGGAATTCCATGTGAACTGGAAAGACCTCCGGGAATTGATGCAGAGTAAAAGGAGCAGATCCAGGAGAACGTAAACTGTGGCACAATTGAATGTAATGGACTTCTCTACTAGCAGCAATGCAATGACCCAGGACAATCCAGAGGAGCATATGAGAAAGATGCTATCCACATCCAGAGAAAGAACTGTAGGAGCAGAAACACAGAAGAAAAACAACTGCTTGACCACGTGGTTCCATAGGGATATGATTGGGGATGTAGACTCTAAGTGATCACCCTAATGCAAATATCAATAATATGGAAATAGGTCTTGATCAATGACACATATATGGAAGTGGGGTGAGAGGAGGGGAGGGAAAGAACATGAATCGTGTAACCATGGAAAAATATTCTAAATTAGTTAATTAAATAAAAATTTTCAGATAGAAAAAATTCTTACCCTTCTTGACCTCTTTGCTGCCTCTGACACTATTGACCACACCTCCTCTCCGATGCTCACTCTTCCATGGGTTTTAATTATATGCTTCCTTTCTGGTTCTCCTATATGTCCAGCTATTCAGTCTCCTTGGCCAGGTCATCACCCTTGTCTCACTCTCTACTCATGGAGATCTCCCATGATGCTGCCCTAGGTCTCCTTTTTATCTCTTTCCATACGCTTTTATTGACCTCAGCAGTTCCCATGTGTTCAACTCGCAAGCCTCTCCCTGAGTTCTAGTCTTACTGGATGACCAGTAGACATTACATCTAAAACAAAACTCATCATATTCTCCCCTAAACTCCCTTTCCTGAACTTCCTCCATCCTTCCTCTGGGGTGGACAAGTCAGCTAGTTGAAGCAGCAAGGAACCCCGAGGGAAAGAGAGGCAGGAGGCAGCATGTGCCAGGTAAGTAAAAGTACAACCACCTCAAGCACCATCTCCCCTCAAAGCCTGACGAAGATACCCCAGGAGCCTAAATTTAAGAACCCTGAGAACAGATCCAGACCACCAGCCTCAAAGTCACCATTCAAGGAAATAACTCCTGTGGAGAAGGGGCTGGCCATCCCCACCAACTGCCGGCTAAGTGCCACTTACTGGGCAGGTAACTCAGTCCAACTAAAGCATCAAGGCACCCTATGAGGCAAAAGGCACCTTTTGCCAGGCGAGCCAAACCACCTTGATCACTACCTCTTTGGAGACCCAGATGAAGACAGCCCAAGACCCTGAGGAAAAGCAGTGCCCTCCAGACCACCAGTCCTGCTTTTAGATATGGCTCTGTGAACATCATTGAGAAGAGAAATCACTGTAGTGAAGGGACCCACTTTCCTTGCTGTTGACCAACTGCCCCAGAATGGCAAACAATCCCAAGAATCCTGACAGTGGTAGTGTTTCTCTAGACCAGTGATGGGCAAACTAGCCAGATCCAGGCCCTAGTTTGCCCATCACCCCATTCAGGAATTCCCTAATCACTAGGCCCCCACATCCAGATGTCCTGCTTAAGGCAGTGATGGGCAAACTAGGGCCTGGATCTGGCTAGTTTGCCCATCACTGCTCTAGAACACTGCTTCTAGTTAAGTGCCTTCAGCCATCACCCTGGGAAGCAACCCCAGGAGATGTGACCAGGCAACTGCTCCTACAGGTGATACAGTCACCGCTGCTAAAAACCCAGGAAAGAAAGTTCTTGGCTCCCAAATCCTTAGCACTGTCGAAGAGTTCACCGTCAGAAATGGGCATGGCTTTATCATTGGAAATGGCATTAAAGAAAAAGCATTACCATCTGCTTCGACGCTTCCCCCTGAGGACCATGAGACCTCTCCAACAGACGTGGAAAGTCAGATGGAAACTAACATCCCCACTTCAGAATATACCTTATTTTTCTATTTGGAGCCCTAGCACAAAGCACACATTTGACAAATGGTTTTTTTTTTCATTCATTCATTCCAGTTACTCAGATTTGAAATCTCAGACTCCTATTCTTCCCTCTCCCTAACTTTTAACATCAACCAGTCCCCAAGTCTTGATGATTCTATTTCCTCAATATATCTCATACCCATCCCCTTCTCTCCACCCATACAGTTACCATTGTAGTTCAGGCCTTCATGACCTTTTGCCTGGATTATTGCAATAGGCTCCTAACTGGCCTCCCTGACTCTAATCTCTCCAACTCAGTCTCTACTTAACTGCCAAACTACAGCACATGTGAATGTGTTACTCCCTACTCTTTTTTTAAAACCCTTAACTTCTGTGCATTGGCTCCTAGGTGGAAGAGTGGTAAGGGTGGGCAATAGGGGTCAAGTGACTTGCCCAGGATCACGCAGCTGGGAAGTGTCTGAGGTCGGATTGGAACCCAGGACCTCCCGTCTCTAGGCCTGGCTCTCCATCCACTGAGCTACCCAGCTGCCCCCTCCCGGACTCTTTTCCATTTTAGGGATTTTTTTCCTTCCCTGCCTATTGAGAAGGTGAGAAATGTACAGCTCATTTCAAATAGGAAGTCATATAAAATAAAACTCCACTTGAGTCGTGTTTGGGGAGGGGCAGGGGGAGAAGAAAAAAAGAGAAGCAATATCCTTTGATTTGTCTTCCGAGTTCATCAGTTCCCTATCTGGAGGCGGTTATCATTTCACATCACGGGTCTTTTGGAGTTCCGTATTCATCAGAATGATTAGTCTTTCATCATTTGTTATTCTAACAATATTCTTCTAGTTCTGCTCACTTCGCTTTGTATCAACTCATACCAGTCTTCCTAGGTTTCTCTGAAGCCATCCTACACAAAAGTAATCCAGCACATTCATGTACCATAACTTGTTGAACAATTCTCCTATTGATAAGCATTCCCCGAGTTTCTTTCTTTTCTTTTTTCAATCCCTTGCCTTCTGTCTTAGATTCCCTGCTGAGAATTGGTTACAAGGCAGAAGAGTGGTAAAGGCTAAGCCCCCAGGGTCACCCAGCTAGGAAGTGTCTAAGGCCACATTTGAACCCAGGACTTCCTGTCTCCAGGCCTGATTCTCTATTCACTGCACCACCTAGCTGTCCCCACTTCCTGAGTTTCTAGTTCTTTTCTATCACAAAAAGAGTTGCTATATAATACAGTGATCCAGAACAATTCTGAGAGACTTATGACAAAGAATGCCATCCAGCTCCAGAGAAAGAACTGTTGGAGTTAGAATGCAGATGAAAACACAGGATTTTTCACTCGTTTATTTGGGTTTATGTTTGGGGGCTTTAGTTTAAGATTACTCACAAAAATGAACAATATGGAAGTAAAAAAGAAAAAGAAAAAAGAGCTGCTACAAATATTTCTGTACATATGAGTCCTTTGCCTTTTTCTTTGATCTCTTTGGGTTACAGACCTAGTAGTGGTATTGCTGAGCCTAGTTCCAAATTGTTCTTCAGAACGGTTGGTCTTGTTCACAACTCCGCCAATGGTGCATTAGTGTATCTCTTTTCCCACATCCCCTCCAGCATTTGTCATTTCTTTTTCTGCCATCTTAAGTCAATCTGGTGGTACTTCAGAGTTGTTTTAATTTGCCTTTCTCTAATTATTGGTGATTTAAGGCATTTTATCATATGACTATCGATTGGATTTCTTCCTTCAAAACTGCCTGTTCATGTTCCTTGACTATTTATCAGCTAGAGAATGGCTTTTATTCTTATAAATTTGGCTCGATTTACACATCTGAGAAATGAGGCTATCAGAGAAAACTGCTGCAAAGCTTTTCCCCCAAAATTTCCTGCTTTTTTTCTAATTTTAGATGTTTTGGTTTTGTTTGTGCAAAAACTTTCTCATTTAATGTAATCAAAATTGTCCATTTTACCTCCTGTGAACCTCTCCATCTCTTGTCTGGTTGTGTTCTCTTCCTCCTCCATAAATATGACAGATAATCTCTTCTATGTAAGCACTAATTTGCTTACATCACCCTTTTTATCTAAATAGGTACTAATTTTGAGATCATCTCCGTATGTGGTGTGAAATGTTGGTCTATGTCTAGTTTCTGCCAGTGCTCTGTGAGTTGAATTCACTTACCTAAGTCAGAGGGAAGTTACAAAGCACATTACTAGAAGGTTCCACACTGAAATGACAAATTCTCCCTATATTCCTGTGATGTAGTCCATGGGCAGGCAAGTGCTTCACTACTGGGCTGACCCCTCCCCTCCCCCATCCAGGAGATCCAAGAAAGAAGAAAAGAAGCCATTTCTATGTCTAGGAGCTCTTCTTATGGTGGCTTTGCTACCATAGGGAGTACCTATGGCTTCAGCAATGACTGAACAAGTATTGGAATATGAAGGGATGACGGAATACTGCTATGCCATAAACAAATGAAGGGAATGGTTCCAGGTAAATCTGGGAAGACCTTTATGAACTGATTGAGAGAAAGTATGAAGAACCAGGAGAACAATTTATACTATAACATCAACACTGTAAGAACAACTTTGGGGGCAGCTGGGTGGCTCAGTGGATTGAGAACCAGGCCTAGATATGGGAGCTGCTGGGTTCAAATAAAACCTCAGACACCTCCTAGCTACAGGACCATGGACAAGTCCCTTAATCCCCACTGCCTAACCCTCCACCACTCTTGTGCCTTAGAACTAAAACACAGTATTGATTCTAAGACAGAAGGTAAGGGTTTAAAAAAAAGTGTGGTGAGAGAAAAGAAAATTGATATTTTTGTTCATTAAAAAAAGGATTTAGACCCCCCCCTCCTTGGATTTGAGGGGGATTGAGTTATTCCTCCATGGCTAGAACAGTAATAAGATGAAGCTACTATGTCCGTAAAAAAAAAAAAAAAAAAAAAGGATTTAGGGGCAGATGGGTAGCTCAGGGAATGGAGAGTCAGGTCTAGAGACAGGAGGTCCCGGGTTCAAATTCCGCTTCAGACACTTCTCCAGCTGGGTGACCCTGGGCGAGTCACTTGACCCCCACTGCCCACCCTTACCACTCTTCCACCTAGGAGCCAATACACACAAGTTAAGGGTTTAAAAAAAAAAAAAGGATTTACTGTATTCCAAAGAGATAATAAAAAGGGGGAGAGGGCTCACTTGTACAAAAATATCTATAGCCGTTCTTTTTTATGGCAAAGAATTGGAAACTGAACGGATATCTTTTGACTGGGGAATGGCTGAACAAATTGTGGTACATGTTGGTGATGGAATACTAGTGTGCTAGAAGAAATGATAAGCCAGATGATTTGATTTGATTTTTTTTAACCCCTCACCTTCCATCTTGGAGTCAATACTGTGCATTGGCTCTTAGGTGGAAGAGTGGTAAGGGTAGGCAATGGGGGTCAAGTGACTTGCCCAGAGTCACCCAGCTGGGAAGTGTCTGAGGCCAGATTTGAACCCAGGACCTCCCGTCTCTAGGCCTGGCTCTCCATCCACTGAGCTACCCAGCTGCCTCCAAGCCAGATGATTTTAGAAAAAGCTGGAAAGATCTGCAGAAACTGATGCAGAGGGAAATAAGCAGAACCGGAAGAACATGGTGCACAATAACAGCAATATTGGATGATTATCTGTGAAAACTTGGCTCCTCTCAGCCCTGAAGGACTCATGGCGGGGAGTGCCCAGAGCAAAAGGTCTTTGATTTTCTTTTGGGGGTTGGGGCCTGCGTGACAATGACCAACACGGAAGTGTGTTTTGCATGACAATAAAAAGAAAAGAAAAGAAAAAAGGGTTTAATTGTCACCGGAAAGCGGGCAGGTATTTCCAAGAGAAGCCAAGCTAACCAGAAAACCAGAACCAAACTGAAAGCCGGGGGTCCTGAAGAGAGACAGCGTGTCTTTGGGTGGAGAAGTGGGGCTCTCTGGGCGTGACGCAGCCGTATCTGTGGTCCATGTGGGAGAGGACTGTGGGTAGAAAATGACTGTGGTCCGCGCGCCGGTTAGTTTTGTGAACTGTGGTTTGGCTTGAGGGTTTGGGTTTCTTTTTTTTAACCTGCCATCCCAGGGAAGCCTTACCGGGCAGGCGGGTTCGCTGGGTATTTGGGAACGCGCGCGGGCAGCAAAAACAAGAGGCATCAAGCAAAGAAGCAAGCGAAACCCCTGCCCTAAGCCGAGTGCCCGCCCCTCTCCGAGGCTGAGGCTGAGCCGCAGGCAGCCTCCCGAGCCTGGGCTGCCGCCACTCGTCCCTTCCCCAACGCATGGGTCCCCCAGGCGGGCAGGGATCAGTCCTCTCCCCAGGGGCACCCCTATTCCCTCTGGGTGGTCAGAGCAGGCCCCAGCGAGGGTGCACACAGGTGGCAGCTCGGGCCCAGAGGGAGGAAATGAGGAGACCCCGGCCCCGAGGCGGGAGTGAGCGAGCCAGGTGCACAGGGCTTGCTAAAGGGCTTGGCAGGCGGTGGGAGGGCGGGCAGACAGCAGGCAGACAAAGAGGCGTCGTGGGAGTAGCAGCAGCAGCCGCAGCCCAGGCAGCAACAGCTACAGCAGCAGCCACAGCAGCGGCCACAGCAGCGGGGAGGATGTAGCCTCGTCAGCTTAGAATGCACAGCCCTGTCCCACTGCAGCCTGCGCATGCCTTGTGTAGGTCTGCTGGGCTGACGGAGAGCCTGGGCCTGGGGGCTTGGGTGCAGGCCTGCCCAGGTGGGGCTACATTTCAGCTCTTTCCCGGGCCCCACCTCCGGAGCTCTGGAGCCTGGCCTGCGGGCCAGCTCCCTACCAAGAAGATGCTATCTGTGCCTCGATTGTCCAAGCCCATCCGGGCAAGCTGCCCAGCAGGGCTGCCCTGTGTGGAGCAGCCAGAGCCTACTGCTTCCCCCTGAGCCAGCTGCTGGACGGTGGGGGAAAGAAGGGCCCTAGACGGTGGGCACGAGGCTCTCCAGCCTTCCCCAGGTCCCATTCCAAACTCATTCCCATCATTCTGCCTAAGAAATATTGGTCTTCGCTCAAGACCACATCCCCAAGGATCTCATTTCCTTTGCAAATTCTGGAAAGGTGAGGCAGCCAGAAGAGAGGGAGCTAGGAGCTCGAGGGCTGGGCATGGCCTGGCACCGTCATTCCCTTTCTCTGGGCCTATCCATAAAATGTAGAAGTTGGACCAGATGGCTCAATGGTCCCTGCCGTCTCGAGCCGGCCAAGAATGGCGCTCAGTTTCACGTTCTAAAAGTCAACGTCTAATGCAGGGACAAAGATGAGAATTCTGATCCAACCCATTTGCCTTCTCTTTGAACATGGGCCCAGAGCTGGATGATCCACATTGCAACCAGCAGCCACAACCCAAGAGGCCAGACTCCTACTCCGCTGCATTGCCAGCTTCCTCCTCGCCTGAGCCAAGCTACTGAAAAGAGAGATTTCCACTGGGCTAAATGAACTTCAAAGGAGAAGGATGAGGCCCCAAAGGAGGCAGAAAGCCCTCATCTAAGGAGGGCTGAATCTATGCACTCAACTGATTCAATTAAACCACATAACCTCCTAATTCATTTTTAAGCACCTTGTCATGGATTTGGCAGTTCCCCTCTTCCATCCCCCCTCCACTTCCACTTGGCGCAGCACCCATGGGCCCTCATCGAGCTTCCAACCCAGTCTACCTTGGCAAGCCGAGCTACGTGGATGACTCTGTGCCAATCGTCTCTGCCAACCAAAAGCCAAAGGGAAAAGAGGAAGGGAAGAGTGAAAGAGGGAAGAATTCTCTTACTTTTATGGGCTGCCTCCATACAAACAGCCTTGTCTTTAGCCAAGTGTTTCTCCAAGATGCTCCCAACACCCTTTGTCCTGAGTTTACCAAGTGAAATCAGCTCATATCTCTAGTGACAAGTCTTTAAGGGGATTAGGAAAGGGAAGCAGAGGGCCAATAGGCTGGAGGAGGTAGTATTTAGAGACTTTATGGCTTGGAGGCAGCTATTTGGTTTAGTGGATTGAGAGCCAGGCCCAGAGACAGGAGATCCTGGCCTCAGACACTTCCCGGCAGTGTGACCCTGGGCAAGTCACTTGAACCCCATTGCCTAGCCCTTACCGCTCTTCAGCCTTAAAACCAATACATAGTATTGATTCTAAGACACAAGGTAAGGGAGAAAAGGAGAGAAAAAGAGAGAGAGAGAGAAAGCAAGCTAGAAAGCTGGAAAGCTTATGGCCTGACTCATAGCATGACAGAGTTACTATCTCTGTGACTGGCAACTCTAAATCTCAACCAAGCCTTCATCTGTAAAATGGAAATCCCAATCCATCCACAGGTCCTTCTGTTACAAAATGAGAAGGCTTTTTTTCTCAGGCTGGAAACTCCACTTGTGACAACATCTGCCAGAACTGGAAGGGCAAGAGGAAAGTCTGATTGGCAGTGCTTGCTGAGGCATCTTTGAAGTTCTGCTTTAAGAGCAGAACTGTGATTCTGTCACATGCAGAGGAACAAAACAGAAGCCACAGGAGAATCTCAGGAATACATTTTGTTTCTCACCAGCATCAATCATCAATCGAATGCCCACAATTTCCTTGGTACCATTTGCCACTAATTGACTATGTTTCCTTTCACCCACCTGAGAATTAATCCAGCTGAGCTAATGGCACCGTCCACTCCTGGTGATCCTCTTTATCCATCACTGCCCACGGCAGCATCTTAAAGCACCGAAAGGCATTATCCTGGGGAGGGAGGCTCTGGGAGTGGAGGGAAGATGGCTTATTGCCTGCTTCCCCAGAAAGCCAGAGGGAGGTCAGAGAGGTGGTCTTGAGATTTCTCCCTGTCTTAGCAGCAAATGCACAGCAGGTAGGAACACGCCTTCATTTCTGTAACTGAATGTCTTCCTTACTGGTCCTTGAGGGGTTTGCTTCCCTGAGACATTAGTGGACATCGAGCTGATGATGTTCATCACACCAGCAGTGTCACTGGAGCCCAGCTCTACCACTTACTAGCTATGTGATCTTAGACAAATCCTATCCCTTCTTCGGGCCTCAATTTTTCCACCTGTCTAATGGGCCAATGGTACCGTCCCTACATTATAGGGAGCTGTTGAGAAGATCAAGTGAGGATGGATGTAGGCAAAAATGATTCCAACTCTGCAAAGCACTCCATGCATTCACTATTTCCCAGGCTTTGTGGTGCCCAATTTTTTTAACCCTTAACTTCTGTGTATTGGCTCCTAGGCGGAAGAGTGGTAAGGGTGGGCAATGGGGGTCAAGTGACTTGCCCAGGGTCACACAGCCAGGAAGTGTCTGAGGCCCAATTTGAACCCAGGACCTCCCATCACTAGGCCTGACTCTCCATCCACTGAGCTACCCAGCTGTCCCCCCAGTTTTTAACCCTCTGCCACTCTCATAATCCTGAAAGGCTTTGTAAGAGCAACTCAACTCCTCTGCTCGAATTCTTGAGTGAGAGCCTGAGCTCGCGCTCTCGAGGAAGTCTCGTCTCCTTTACCCCAGGAATCCGAAGCAAATCAAAATGATTCTTGTCCAAAGGAACAGGAATCCAGAGGAGAGAGTCTGTCAGTCAGTCAGCTCTAGAGACTGGCACCTCCTGTCTTCCTTTGACCTTCCCTGGGAAAGCTGATCATTTCATGAACTCACAAAAATCCGTCACTACAAAAACATCTCCCAAAAAAAGCCCTTGCTCTATCCGGGGTAAAGGGGGCCCGAGAGCTACCGACGGTGCGGGGCAGTAGTGCCAAGAACACTAGTCTTGGGGTCACAAGACCTGGGTTCTAATTTCGGCTCCACCACTTGCTATCTCTGTGACTCTGGCAACTCTAAGCTCCAACCTCCCTCTTCATCTGTAAAATGGAAATCATAATCCAGCCGCTATCTACCTCCCAGGCTTGTTGTGAGGAAAATGCTTTAAAAGCTTCAAAAGACTACAGGAATAGGAGTGACATTTATTAAGGAAGATTAACCTGAATTCTCTCTTCTACATCTCAGGCACCAAATAATAAGGGCTATATGGAAAGCCCTTCAATACAGACTTCTGTATATTCACGAGTGGGAATTCTTTTTAGCTGGCAACTCATTAACCCCACCCACCCACACACGCACACAAAGCCTTCTACTCTGAGGCTTTTAACTATAGAATTAAAAAATAAAAATGTCATAAATAATAAAAATAATAGGGGGCAGCTGGGTAACTCAGTGGATAGAGAGTCAGGCCTAGAGACGGGAGGTCCTGGGTTCAAATCCGGCCTCAGACACTTCCCCAGCTGTGTGACCCTGGGCGAGTCCCTTGACCCCCATGGCCCACCCTGACCACTCTTCCACCTAGGAGCCAATACACAGAAGTTAAGGGTTTAAAAAATTAAATAATAATAATAATAATAAAAATAAATGTCCAAAAAGCTCCCAGAAAAAAAAAAGCCCACCTCTAAGGGAAATGACTTGGGTGAAGTACTACCATCTCTCTTCCCATGAGGCATGACATGGCAGGTGCCAGTGGGTGCTGCTCCTTTATCTTAGAGTGTCTGGCATCTGTGGGACATGGACCGACACCTAAGATGTCAGATTTGGGGGATGAACTGGATTTTTTTTCTTCTCTTTTTAATTCTTTGTCATAAGGGATGCCTTTGACTCTTTGGGAAGGAGAGAGATACACTGGGAAACGTAGGCTGGCTTAAAAATATAAATAAACATTTATTTTAAAACTCTCCCAGTGCCTGGGCAATGTACCTCCAGACTTTGGAGTGGGGATTTGGGATATCAAATACTGTGGATGATGCCAGAAGTGGACATTCTTTATCTTGGTTGGTTTTGCTTAACTGACTTTCTTTGTTCCAGGAGGGAAGCTCATTCAGTTGGATAGCGGATGGGGGGGGGGGTGTAGCACATATGCAGAAAGGACAAAATGACATTAATTAAAAAAAAAAACTAAAAGAAAGCTTAAAATGCAGAGCTGAAGAAGTCAGAGTCCTTGTCAAACAGTGCCTCAACTAGTCTGATCTTTCCCTTCCTGTACGTGGAAATGGGCCACGCCTCTGAGAACAGGAGAGAGCAGCTAGAGAGGATAAGTTCCACTCTGCCTCTGGGAGCCACCTGTCAGGACCACCAAAGGCTAGATGACAATTGGGTTACTCAGGATCTCAGCAAGAGTGACAGGCAAGACCAGGGGCACAGAGAGGTGCAACGGAGAGTTATGTGGTCCTCAGGGGAAGGGTGTGGCTGTGTCCGATTCGGGTCTGTACACTCCCCCGAGGACCCCGAATACCCTTCGAGTGCACATTTAGGCATTATGGGGAGAGTAAAGGAACCACAGACCCGAGGAGCTGAGAGTTGGACAGGTCCTCAGAGGTTCTCTAGTCTAAATCCATACATGAACAGCAATCTCCTCCGGGAGATCCCTGCTAAATCACGGCTCTTATTCCTGCGCCCTAAGAATTCCCACTTACCCCTCCATAGTCTCATCCAGTTAGATCCGTCTACCACATTGCCACGATAACACAAAGCAAAGCGAAACACTGCTTCCCCTTTTCTCACCTCTTACACACTTGAATATTCCTCCTCTCTGGGATTTGCAAGGATCCATGGGTAAATCTGAGGAGTCCATAAACTTGGGTGGGAAGAAAGGGACATCTTTATTTTCACTAACCTATAATAGAAATTTAGCATTGCCTTCTGTTAGCAATGTAGGCACTAAGCCATATTCTGAGGCTTTCCCAGACTGACTTCGAAAGGGGTCCATGCCACAAAAGAAATGAAGAGCCTCTGGGCTAGAAGATAGAGC